>NC_132897.1:2523895-2766395 GCF_030463535.1 Salminus brasiliensis
CTTGTCGTGACCTTATCCCGTGTTCTCCAGTGCAGAATCTAATGAGGCCGGTGGGAGCTGGGAGGCAGGAGGAGTGTGGCTCATGGTGTGAAGGTGCTGGGGTGGGATGTTGATTGGTGACACATGGTCACATTTTTGCATCGCATTATCACAGTGTCTCAGTTGGGGCGGGGCGATATAATCAAAATATGACATCACAGTAATTTAAAGACGTTTCATGATCACAGTATTTATCACGAGACACAGCGCATCAGTAGCGCCAGAGTCAAACAAACTGCTGCTTAAATCCTCTCCCAGACTGAGTGCAGTGATTAATATCCAGATTAAAATCTGCTGCTCTTCTTCCAGTAGTTCTGTATTGAAACGAGACAGGATCTTCCATTTGTTAGAAAAGCATATTGTGAATCACGATTACAAAAATATTCACAATATGATACATTATTAGCTCATTTCCCAGCCCTCGTTTCAATGCAGAGGTGTTTGTTTGTTTATTTATTTCTTTTTTATAAATAACAATTAAAGGCTCTATGTAGAGCTTTTTTTTTCTTTTTTTTTTTCTTCAATTTTTTGTTAAAAAATGTTACCTTACATATAAGGTCATTAGAGATCACTGATTATTTGGCAACCGAAATGACTTGTCTGTTGGTCTAAAAAAAAAAGTAAATATTTATCTTTACTTATTATATTTATCAGATATTCATTTATACTCAACAATGATGTTTTTGAGTGAAAACATACATTTTTTAAAAATTAATTTATATATATATTTAATTTAGTAATTTTTCACCTATTTTCTCCCCAATTTGGACTTCCAATTACCCAACCCGTACATACTCTCTCCCAAATAAGTAAATCTATAGTGTTAATAAATATAAACAATAGTTTATATCATTTATAAAATGATGTTTTTGATGGCAGGTTCAATTCAGTGGAGCAACACTTCTAGCAAGTGTGCACCACTGAAATAGGGGCTTTATTAGAGCGCCCTCTGTTGGCTATTTACACGTAAGCGTTTCCATGGTGCGTATTAAAACCTCTCTGTGCATTCGGACCTGTCCTACAGAGCGAGGAGACTTCCTGGCGCTGGACCTGGGCGGAACAAACTTCCGGGTGCTGCTGGTCCGAGTGCGCAGCGGGAAGCGGCGCAGCGTGGAGATGCACAACAAGATCTACACCATCTCCCAGGACCTCATGCAGGGCACTGGAGAAGAGGTACGGTCAGCCTCGCGCTCTCATGGGCAGGTTTTGCTCAGAGTGGGGTCACTGAGGACATTCAGGCCCCCCAGACTCCTTTACAACACTGCCATCGGGTCACTTTCCGTGGGTTATAGTGGGTGGGTGGGTGTGCTGTGATTGGGGTGTGTATTAGCATTAGCATTACATTAATTCAGATCCAGCTAGAAGGTTCAACTAGAAAGTTCTCGGAGTTGGGTGGAGAGGCGCAGACGGAGAATCGGAGGTGGGTAAACCGTAAGCCTCTAGAAGCTCAGCCTGGTTGAGCATTTCTGCAGTAAATCAAAGTCCTCAAAGTGCTTTCCCACCTCTCGATCGCCTCTTGAAAATCCATTAGTGTGTGCTCGCATAAAGCAGCGCCGACTCTTCACTGGAAACGAGGTGGTAGCGTCGTCTTTTACAATTAACCTGCAGCCGTCCTCTGGAGAGCGCGAGAGCGGCGAGAGGGTAACTTAACCACCTGCTCCGGCTCAGGGGGAGCCACTCGTGGTGAAATTACACTCGCGCCCGGGCCTCGGGGTGTGAAGTGCTGACGTAGAGACGCTCAGCCACAGACTCGCCTCTTCACGCATGAGTCGGGTCGGTTCTTACAAAGCGCTCAGGCACACCCCCCCCACCCCCCCCCCCCCCCAACACACACACACACACACCCCAGACTTTTAATTATGCTCATCACAGAGCGATAGATCTGAGAGTAATCCCACTGATCCAGTGTGAGCTTTTTTTTCACCTGCAGACGCTGAGAAATGATGGAAATTGGAAATCCACAAGCTGCTCTGGTTGGTGTCTTGTTTACCGAGATGCTGATTCAGCACAACGGTTGTCAGAAAGCAGATTTACAGAGATCTGGATCTGGAAGTGAGCAAACCAGAGGACCGAAATGGCTCAACAAGCTAGAAGCTAGTGTGTGTCCTGGAGGAAACAAGATTTTTGTTTGTTTATTTATTTATTTGTTTGGGGGGCGTCCACATTCATTAGTCTCAGTCTCGTAAATGTTAAAGGTAAAGGTGCACGTATTTGTCACTGTACAGCGAAATGTGTCCTCCGCATTTAACCCATCTGGTAGTGAACACACACACACTCACACACACACACATGTTAGGGGCAGTGAGTACACACACACACCCAGAGCGGTGGGCAGCCAACTCCAGCGCCCGGGGAGCAGAGAGGGTAAAGGGCCTTCAAGGGCCCAACAGTGGCAGCTTGCCGAGCCCGGGAATCGAACCCACAACCCTGTTATCGATATGCCGGCGCTCTAACCGCTGAGCCACCACTGCCCCTGTTAGCTAATCAGCTCTTCTTTTTTTTTTTATCTGTAGTCGTTGGGCAGCTTATTACAGACTAACGGCTCAGTGTCACCAGCTAGCTTTTAGTATTTGGTGCTTATAAAGCTTCTATAGCTTCATATATTCCAAGTATTTCTCCATTTCATTTTTTTGGAGCATTTCTATTGGTCTGTTCATCATGAATTCTTGGTGTAATATAAAAAAGCAACCTTCCGCAAGCAAATGACTCTATTAAATATTATTATTTATTAAACACGCAGACTGAAAGCCTTGCTGTTAGGGTTTTAAAAGCTTGCACAGCGAGAAATATCAGCAGTTTAACCCTCTCATGTAATTAGACAGGCCAGGTTTAGGAGTCTGCGGGTCTGCACCGTTAGTCAGCCTCCCTTCCTTTCTAATCTGTCTGAAGATTAGATCTGACTCGAAAAGGAGAGCTTGGCGTCCTCTGGTCGAAACCGGACCAACCGGCACAGCAAGCTAGATACTAATAGTTGTGCAGCTGCCAGGCAGTTGCTGCATCGTTGCTATGGTGTTGCAGGTGATTTCTATGGTGTCCTTAAAGGGTTGCTTGGTAGGTGCTATAATGTGCAAGGTATATGTTATGGTATTTCAGTTGGTTGCTATGATGTTGTGTAGTGGTTGCCATGATTTTGCTTAGTGGTTGATAGGTGGTTGCTATGGTATCCTGGGTGGTTGCTGTGGTGTTTCTGAGTGTTTGCATGATGGGTGCTATAATGTTGCAAGGTATATGTTATGGTATTTCAGTTGGTTGCTATGATGTTGTGTAGTGGTTGCCATGATTTTGCTTAGTGGTTGATAGGTGGTTGCTATGGTATCCTGTTTGGTTGCTGTGTTGTTTCTGAGTGGTTGCATAATGGGTGCTATAATGTTGCAAGGTATATGTTATGGTATTTCAGGTGGTTGCTATAAGGTTGTGTAGTACTTGACATGGTTTTGCTTAGTGGTTGATAGGAACACCACAGCAACCACCCAGAATACCATAGCAACCACCTAAGTGGTTGCATGATGGGTGCTGTAGTGTTGAAAGTTGATAGTTCTAGTGTTTTAGGTGGTTGCTATGATGTTGTGTAGTGCTTGACATGGTTTTGCTTAGTGGTTGATAGGTGGTTCCTATGGTATCCTGGGTGGTTGCTATGGTGTTCCTAAGTGATGGGTGCTATAGTGTTGGAAGTTGATCATAGCAACCATCTGACATACTCTAACTCAGTGGTTGCTATGCTGTTTCATGTGGCTGCTATGTTTTTTTGGATTTCATGATGGGTGCTGTAGTGTTGCAAGGTGATCACTATGACATTTCAGGTTGCTATGGTGTTCCTATGTGGTTGCATGAGTTTGCTGTAGTGTAGCAAAGAGATTGTGATGTTTTAGGTGGTAGCTATGATGTTGCTACGTTGTTGTTGTTATGGTGTGTCAGGTGGTTGCTATGGTTTTGCTAAATGTTTTCGTGATGGTGGTATGGTGTTAAAAAGAGATTATGATATTTTAGGTGGTTGCTATGATGATGTGTAGTGGTTGCCATGATTTTGCTTAGTGGTTGATAGGTGGTTGCTATGGTGTTCCTAGGTGGTTCCGTGATGGGTGCTATAGTGTTGGAAGCTGATCATTATAGTATTTCAGATAGTGGCTATGATGTTGCTATGGTGTTTCATGTGGCTGCTATGGTGTTTTGGATTTCATGATTGGTGCTGTAGTGTTGCAAGGTGATCACTATGACATTTCAGGTTGCTATGGTGCTCCTATGTGGTTGCATGATGGATCTATAGTGTTGGAAGCTGATCATTATAGTATTTCAGATAGTGGCTATGATGTTGCTAAGTGGTTGCTATGTTGTTCCATGTGGCTGCTATGGTGTTTTGGATTTCATGATTGGTGCTGTAGTGTTGCAAGATGATCACTATGTGGTTGATATGGTGTTCCTATATGGTTGCATGAGTTTGCTGAAGTGTAGCAAAGAGATTGTGATGTTTTAGGTGGTAGCTATGATGTTTTCGTGATGGGTGGTATGGTGTTAAAAAGAGATTATGATATTTCAGGTGGTTGCTATGGTGTCTCAAGTGGTTGCTATGGTGTTCCGAAGTGGATTTCATGTTAAGCGCTGTAGTGTTGCAAGGTGATCATTGTGGTATTTCAGGTGGTTGCAAAGGTACCGCTTGTCCTTGGTTGGGTGACATGATTAAACATGATTACATTTAAATAAATTTACATTTTGATCAGATCTATTAACTCCTGTTATGCAGAAACCAGGCGTCCAATCAGAAAACGATTTAGCTAATTAATAAATTACGGTTTTATTAAATGAATTGTATTTATTAAAGACTGGAAGATGCATGCACTGTCTTCAGAGTTTATATAAGACCTTTATGATAAAGACGGTCTGCAAGCTCTGAATGTCAGGGGAGTGTTGTGGGTTGTAGGTGTGTAGGTGGTGTGTGTGTGTGTGTGTACATCAATGTGACCGTCTGTAACTATATGATTTGTGCTTTGTGCTTTGTGCTTTGTGCTTTGTGTGTGTGTGTGTGTGTGTGTGTGTGTGTGTGTGTGTGTGTGTGTGTGTTTCTAAACATGTGTTTTTTTTCTCTCTTCTAGCTGTTTGACCACATTGTCCACTGCATTGCGGACTTTCTGGAGTACATGGGAATGAAGGGGGCGTCGCTGCCGCTGGGCTTCACATTCTCCTTCCCTTGCCATCAGACCAAGCTGGACCAGGTCAGTATGAAGCACACAATGCACAGGTATTTATTTTACACACACACACACACACACACACACACACACACACACACAAACTGATGAATGTGTCTGTATGTTATACCAGAAGTCACTGCAGATGTTGCAGCCACTGCCCTTCAGACAGATGATAGAAAGTCCTCCGTTGTCACGATACACATGCTGATAAGTTGCTGGAATTAAGGTCGCAGAACAAAACGCATTGGAATCCAGTTGGATTTCATGATGTGCTGGTTATGTTGGTATGTTGGTAGTGAATAAAGGCCTTCTGTGCACATCTATAGGATATTTCATAGAATTCAATCAACCAGAAATGAAAACTGCGTTCAGCCGTTAAACAGATCAAGGACAAGCTTCTGGGTCTGCCTTAAGGAGACGATCACAGCAGAATGGCTTTGGAACAGTAATTAAAGTGGTTCTGTTAATAAACCTCAAGTTTAACCTCATAGTTTAGAGCTCAGCTGAACTGGATTCCTCGTTTTTATCGCTAAGCTACTTCACTTTTAATGAAGGAACCGGGTCGCTCCTTTTTTATTGACTATAGAAACCAGGAGAGTTGTCTTTATTGACTGACTGGATCACTCTTTCCTGAGGAATCAGTTGTCTTGTCGAGGATTGAGCTGGATCACCCTTCTATAGAGATGGAACTGAGACTAGAAAGAGGCGGGCCAGAGGATGAATGGATGGATGGGTGTAGGTGGGTGGCTGTGTTTCTCTGCAGCTGCATGGGTGGGTGTGTGTGTGTGTGGGAAGTGTGTACAGAAGAATGGGTAGATGGATAGATTGGTGTACTGCTGGATAGGTGAATGGGTGGGTGTGTGTACAGAAGGATGGGAAGATGGATAGATGGGTGAATAGGCGAATGGGTGGATGGGTAGGTGGGTGGGAAATGTGTACAGATGGATGGGTAGATGGATAGGTGGGTGTACAGCTGGATAGGCGGATGGGTGGGTGGGTGTATAGGCAGATGGGTTGGTGGGTGTGTAGGTGGATGGGTGGGTGGTTGGATGGGTGTGTGTACAGCTGGATAGGTAATTGGGTGGGTGTGTAGGTGTGTGGGAAGTGTGTACAGAAGAATGGGTAGATGGATAGATGGGTGTACAGCTGAATAGGCGAATGTGTCTGTGGATGGTTGGGTGTGTGTTGGGTGGGTGTGTGTGTTAAATAAACAACTGTCTGTTGTTTATTTAACCTGATTGCAGACTGCAGCAGCAGGGTGAGCTCAGAAGTACCTGAACTGCTGACCCAACTACATGCTTTGGCCAGTCGCTAAAAGGGCAATGCCCCAGAACATTAAAGGCTATGACCTTTTTTCTTTTTTCTCTCCTTCCAGAGGGCCGAAAGGTTTGTTGTTTTTGAACGGACAACTAAATCACCTTCCACGAACTCCTCTGAGCAGCATTTCACTTAAAACTGAAAAGACAAATCAGCAGAGCCTCTGTTGTTGTTGCTGTTGTTGAAACAATCAGGAACCACAATTTCAGCCCTGGCAGAGCATCAGCAGGGAAGACGGTCAGAGCTTGGTCAGTTCAATTTCAGACGGTCATTGATTGCCGGGGATTTGCAACCAGGTAGTAAAGAGGACAATTTTATGCCGATTTGCTCTGTAGGTTTAGTTCTGCAGAAATGCCGAACTTCTGAGAGACGAGACCTAAAACGATTCACCCAATAGAAATAAACGGCTCCAATTAGGGACTGATACCGCAGTCAGTCATTGTTTCAATTCTGAGCTGATGTGCTGGCATAGGGTTAAAAGGAGAAGTACTGCGGGATGGGCTATAGAGGGGTATAAAGCCCCCCCAGCATTGAGCTGTGGAGCAGTGGAGGAACTGTGCTCTCTGGAATGATGATGGTGGTGGTGGAGCTCCATCCAGTGCTTTTGAGATGAGTTGGGGGTGATGAGGTGAGGTGGTCATCATCATCATCATCATCGTCATCATCATCCAGCATCCTGACCTCACTACTGTTCTTGTCATTGAATACAATCAAATCCTCACAGCAATGCAATGCTCCTCCAAAATCTAGTAGAAAGCAGTCTTCCCTGGACAGTAGAGACAGAGAAACTCTTTTTGATCCCCTTGATTTTAGAAGAAACAATGAATGAGCAGGTGTCCAAATACTTTTGTCCAAATCGTGTGTGTATATATACACGTTTCGAGAACCAGAGAAACAGAGCTGTAAAACAGGCCGATTATAAATCTCCATAACTGTTACATCACAGTCCTGACTGTGCACACCCCCATCCCGACTGTTTATACCCACTGCGACCTCCCTGGTACCTTTTCTTCTGCAGAGACCTGGATGGAGTTGTTGGTCCAGCCACTGGTTCTGCCTGAAGGATGGCTGCCAAGCTGAATGGTTGTGAGCAGTTTTGGGAGACCTGCATATTGCATAATATTATTTTATAAATAAATGACCTCATTAAATTCACAGCATCCCTGATATAACGCCTCTCAGGTGCAAATTATAAGCACAACCCCAGAGCATAGTTGTACTAGTAGTAGTAGCTGGGTCAGCGTGCACCCACTTTTTCAACTCACCACCTTCTTCTGGTTGTTAGCATTGGCACACAGCACTCTGTGTGGCGTTTATATATATATATATATATGTGTGTGTGTGTGTGTGTGTGTGTGTGTGTGTGTGTGTGTGTGTAAGGGGTGGCCAAACGTATGCTGTTCTGTGCCCCGGTGCTGCTGAAAATGAAATTGGCTCTTCATTTCAGCACCGCTCGCTGTCTGGGGAATAGAGGACTCCATGTTTTTATGAAGTGTCTCAAAGAAAAGATGAGTAGCGTCGGGCAGAAAGCAGAGAGCCCCCCCACACACACACACACACACACCGTCTCACACGATGCAGCTGTATCACAGCTCTTTCTGATGAGATTTGATTGTTCGAGGCGTCGTATGTACTGAATACAACTCCATGCCTTTGTGTGGCCAAAGTGAGAAATTCAGCATCGCCCAAGCCGCCCAAGCAGGTGTTTTGTGAGGGATGCATGGCAGTGGAAAAAAAAAACCCTCAAATATATCTCAAAATACCTCATTAACATCAGGCACATTTCCTCGGACGATCTGTTCAATATTGAGCTGTTTAGATTTGGGTTTCTTTGTGGGGAAAAAATGCCAGCAAAGCTGAAGAAGCAGCTCAAAGGCAGCTCATTTGGACCCTCGTTTTGGCCAATCTGTGCTTTCTTTTCTTCCTAAAAGAATAGTTTGGAGAAGAAAACTGTTGTTCATTGTTTAGATAAAAGCTGCTCCTTATATCAACAATGGCCACGAAGCTCAAATATGCTCAAAGCTGTAGCACCAGGGCAACCGTTAAGAGCTGGGTCTTTCATTTCAGCGGATTAAATGCACTACGTGTACGTCCACATTTTTATGGACACCCTTTTAATGAATGCATTCAGCTACTTTAAGTTGCACGTGTTGCCGACACAGACACAGCCTGTCTAGTCCCTGTCGAGAGGTACTGACTAAGCTATTGGCACAATGCCTAATAATTCCAGGGGAGGCTATAGAGGGGTGTAAAGCCCCCCAGCAGTGAGGAGCTGTGGAGCAGTGGAGGAACTGTGTTCTCTGGAATGATGGTGGTGGTTCAGCTCCATCCAGTACTTTTGGGATGAGTTGGGGATGATGAGATGGGGTGGTGGTGATCATCATCACCATCATCATCCAGCATCCTGATCTCACTACCATTCTTGTCGCTGAATACAATCAAATCCTCACAGCAATGCAATGCTCCTCCAAAATCTAGTAGAAAGCCGTCTTCCCTGAACAGTAGAGACAGATCTTTTTTTTTTTTTTTTTTTTAATATCCTTGATTTCAGAAGAAACAATGATTGAGCAGGTGTCCAAATACTTTTGTCCAAATCGTGTATATACACCAAGTTGTCTGTTTCAAGATTTTCAAACTCAGAACCACCGAAACGGAGCTGTAAAACAGGCCAATTCCAAAACACCAGAACTGTTACATCACAGTCCTGATTGTTCACCCCCCCCCCCCCCCCATCATTTACATAAACCCCGCCCACCAGAGAACGCTCTAGTCAGAGCTGGGGAAAGTTCAGCAGAATATGGTGGTGTTGATACTGGAGAGCAGCTACGGGTTGTTACGGGTACCTGACCTCCTGACCGCAGCTTTCCCAGTACCAGTGTCCACAGAAGGGGAGCGCAAACTTGGCTGGGGCAGAAATGACCACCACAGAGCCAAGGTTCGATCCACACTTGGCTAAAAGCTATTGCTAGCCAGTGCTAGCATCTCGTACCGTCTCCTCTCACCACCGTCCGCTCCTTGGGGGCTAGGCTAAAAAAGCTAACCGGTTAAGGCTAAAAGCTAATCCTCATCTTGCTAACGACACAACGACACCTCGCTCTGAGAGGACAGCGGCACCATCCGGTACGACTCGGGGATAATTGCACTTGGGGGGGCCAGCCCAAGCCTTTATGGGGCCCTAAGCAGATTTTCATTTGGGGCCCATCCATACCACCACCTCAGCACCGGACACTTCATCATTCCCTAGGCTGTGCAATACCGTTTCATTATATTATTCAATGCTATTTTATTGTTATTATTATGTTATTATATATTATTATTATTATGTTATTTATTTATTTATTTATTTTTATCATGATATCTTGGTGCCCTTGGGGGCCCCCTGGTGGCTGGTTTTATTATTGATGTATTTTCTTTTTCTCAGGTGAAATAACAGGGTGGTAAATTGGCTTGTTGAACTACATAGAGTTACACACTTAATATTTCTACATCACACAACAATAAAAATACTTAAAAAAAAGTCTGATTTCCCAGAATTCAACAGGCTAGAATTACTAAAGGTCCTCTTAGCTGCTTTATGGTAACTGGTTTTGCAGGTAAGAGGGAGAAATGGACGTTTCTGACCAAGGCAAGGTTTACCAGATACATGTGTTTTGTCACACAGGAGGAAAACACGCACACACACACACACACACACACACAGAAAGGGTGTGATTATCTGTTGTTGTGCTCATCGTAGCCCCTCCTCCTCTGTATTGCAGGGCATTCTGCTGAAGTGGACAAAAGGCTTCAAGGCTACAGGCTGTGAAGGCGAGGATGTCGCGGCACTCTTAAAAGATGCCATTCATCGCATGGAGGTGTGTGTGTGTGTGTGTGTGTGTGTGTGTGTGTGTCTTCATGCTAAAGCTGCTGAAATGAACCCTCTGAAAATGGCTTCATGTCAGTCTGATTACTAACCATTTCCTAAAGTGGCCCAACTGGTCAGGGCTGTGTAAGGCGCTGGCAGGACCCTGGCCGGACCCTGGCGACCCGATGACCCTGGACCCTAACGATTCAGTGTATTACAGCTCTGTAAAATAAAATCGTAGGAAAACAGCGTAATAAACAGGAGTACGGGTGTGTTTCTACGATGGCTCGGTTAGTGTGCTTCAGCAGAGGACGTGTGAACGCTGCCTTTCCAGCCCTGGTGCGCCTCGGACAAGCAGGCCAGAATCGCCTGAGCAGGTCCGCTTCTAAACTCTGGTGCGGTTCGTTCTAGAAGAAATGAGCTTCCATACGAACATCCTGGACGTTTTCTACAAATGAAAATGCAAATTAAGTCTTAATGTTTAAGCCTGTGAGACGAATATATCGTTCAGACTCTAGTACTGAACCACAGAACCGCCTACCAGCAAAACACTCGCACGTGTGTGTGTGTGTGTGTGTGTGTGTGTGTGTGTGTGTGAGCATGAGCGCACTAAAGCCGCTGACGTCAACAGCATAATGCGAAACGCCGGGCTTTTTGAGACCGCTGGCGCTCCTGCCGCCCTGCTGCTAGGCTAATTAGCGGTGTTTATACTAGCGGTGGGTTCAGGCTTCAGCGCAGCTCAGCTGATTCCTCTGGTTTTAGTTTTCCTTTGTTTTTTCTTTCATTTTCTTTTTTTGTTTGTTTTTGTTTGTTTCTGTCCCGCTGTTTCTCACTGCTGTACCTGTACTGTGTTTTCTGCCCATCTCTCTCTCTCTCTCTCTCTCTCTCTCTCTCTCTCTCTCTCTCTCTTCCTTATTCTCTCTCTCTCTCTCTCTCTCTCTCTCGCTCTTTTCCTCTCTATTTCCATTTTTTCCTCCTTTTTTTCTTTCCTTTTTCCTGTTTTTTATTTTTTTACTTTCTATTGTTTCTCGTTAATGTTTTCTATATATTTTATTTTTCTTTATTCGTTTCTTTTTTTCTTTTTCTATTTTTTAAATAATTATTTGTTTTTTTCTCTTTCACTTTCAAACTTCTTTTTTTATCTTTTCATTGTTTTTATATTTAATTTTCTTTTTTACTTTTTTCTCTGTTTCTTTATTTTTTCTCTCTTTTACTCTCCCCTCTCTCTCTCTCTTACTCTCTTACTCTCTCACATTCTCTCTCTCTCTCTCTCTCTCTCTCTCTCTCTCTCTCTCTCACTCTCTCTCTGGTCAGGAGTTTGATCTGGACGTTGTGGCGGTGGTGAATGACACGGTTGGGACGATGATGACTTGTGGTTATGAGGATCCGCGCTGTGAAGTGGGACTCATTGTGGGTGAGTGTGACTGACCGTCATCTTGACAGACACACACACACATATACACACAGAGACAGAGACAGACAAAATATATGACTCCAGGACCTCCAAGGTCAGAACCATTCAAGAAGTGTGTGGACATGATAAACTGTTTGTTTGTTTGTTTGTTTTTGTGTGTGTGTGTGTGTGTGTGTGTGTGTGTGTGTGTGTGTGAGAGCACACTCTTGTGCGTTTGTTTTCAAAACCCCTGTTTCATTCCTCAGGTGCATTCATTTGTTTTTATATAAATGTGTTGATATAATATGTCCAAATGTTTGTGGACACCCCTTCTGTGCACTTATTGTTACCACAGATGTGCAAATCTTATCTAGTCCCTGTAGAGACGTTCTGCCAAAAGATTAGGACTCCCTGGAGCAGATAAACCTATGAACAAATTTGCACCATGCCTGTGTTCTCTGAAATGACGGATGATGTTCCATCCAATACTTTTTGGGATGAGTTGGGGATGATGAGGTGACCTCCAACATCCCGACCTTACTAACACTCTTGTTACTGAGTGCAGTCAAATCCTCACAGCAATTCTCCTCCAAAATCTCCAAAGTCTTCTTCCCTGGATCAACTGCTTTAGTTTAAAACTCTTGATTTCAGAAACCAGGAATGAGCGGGTGTCCCAATACTTTTGTCCATATTGAGTGTGTGTGCATTTGTATATTTTCCTAATGTTGATGACTCTCTCTGTCTGTGCCCTGCAGGTACGGGCACGAACACCTGCTACATGGAGGAGATGGAGAACGTGGAGCTGGTGGAGGGCGAGGAGGGCCTGATGTGTGTGAACATGGAGTGGGGAGCGTTCGGAGACCTCGGGGAGCTGGACGACTTTTGCACGGAGTTCGACACAGCTGTGGACGAACGCTCAGCTAACCCCGGCAAACAGAGGTGAGGCTGACACCAGCGTCACGCTGCTGAAGCGCCTCTCTGTGTTCACAGCCGGCGTCGCAACTGATCAGACCTGTCGCGCGTCAAATAACACGGAAAACACGCCAACTGTGTTCTGCTATTGGGTTTTCCAGTCAAATCAGTGTTGCACATTTCTATACACTGCAGATTATTATTAGCAGAATCGTGATAAACCAATCAAACAAGCCTGATTTAAATATTCTCCACATTCAGTGAGGACCCTGAGTGAGGGGGATAGGCCCGGAGTAGGGTAGTGAAGGATAGGCCCGGAGTGGGGTAGTGAGGGGGAAGGCCCAGAGTGGGGTAGTGAGGGATAGGCCCGGAGTGAGGTAGTGAAGGATAGGCCCGGAGTGGGGTAGTGAGGGGGAAGGCCCGGAGTGGGGTAGTGAGGGGGAAGGCCCGGAGTGGGGTAGTGAGGGGGAAGGCCTAGAGTGGGGTAGTGAGGGGGAAGGCCTAGAGTGAGGTAGTGAGGGGGAAGGCCCAGAGTGGGGTATGAAGGATAGGCCCGGAGTGGGGTAGTGAGGGGGAAGGCCCGGAGTAGGGTAGTGAAGGATAGGCCCGGAGTAGGGTAGTGAAGGATAGGCCCGGAGTGGGGTAGTGAGGGGGAAGGCCCGGAGTGGGGTAGTGAGGGGGAAGGCCTAGAGTGGGGTAGTGAGGGGGAAGGCCTAGAGTGAGGTAGTGAGGGGGAAGGCCCGGAGTGAGGTAGTGAGGGGGAAGGCCCGGAGTGAGGTAGTGAGGGGGAAGGCCCGGAGTGAGGTAGTGAGGGGGAAGGCCCAGAGTGGGGTATGAAGGATAGGCCCGGAGTGGGGTAGTGAGGGGGAAGGCCCGGAGTGGGGTAGTGAGGGGGAAGGCCCGGAGTAGGGTAGTGAAGGATAGGCCCGGAGTGGGGTAGTGAGGGGGAAGGCCCGGAGTGGGGTAGTGAGGGGGAAGGCCTAGAGTGGGGTAGTGAGGGGGAAGGCCTAGAGTGAGGTAGTGAGGGGGAAGGCCCGGAGTGAGGTAGTGAGGGGGAAGGCCCGGAGTGAGGTAGTGAGGAGGAAGGCCCGGAGTGAGGTAGTGAGGAGGAAGGCCCGGAGTGAGGTAGTGAGGGGGAAGGCCCAGAGTGGGGTATGAAGGATAGGCCCGGAGTGGGGTAGTGAGGGGGAAGGCCCGGAGTGAGGTAGTGAGGGGGGAGGCCCGGAGTGGGGTAGTGAGGGGGAGACCCGGAGAGAGGTAATGAGGGGGAGGCCCGGAGTGAAGTAGTGAGGGGGATGGCCCGGAGTGAGGTAGTGAGGGGGAAGGCCCGGAGTGAGGGAGTGAGGGGGAAGGCCCGGAGTGAGGGAGTGAGGGGGAAGGCCCGGAGTGAGGGAGTGAGGGGGAAGGCCCGGAGAGAGGTAGTGAGGGGGAAGGCCCCAGAGAGAGTAAGTGAGTGAGGGGGAAGGCCCGGAGTGAGGTAGTGAGGGGGGAGGCCCGGAGTGAGGTAGTGAGGGGGAAGGCCCGGAGTGAGGTAGTGAGGGGGGAGGCCCGGAGTGAGGTAGTGAGGGGGAAGGCCCCGGAGTGAGGTAGTAAGGGGGGAGGCCCCAGAATGAGGGAGAGGGAGGGAGTGAGGGAGAGGGAGGGAGGGAGTGTGGGTGAGTCCCTGAGATCCAGCTCTGACCACCTCTAGATGTGGTTTGAGTGACCTGGTCTCAATCCGATGGCAATTGGGGGTCTTTGGGGGTGAAGCGGGTGTTTTAAACCTGGCTTTTATGCAGTCAAGTCAAATCCCAGCGTGAGCCGAGTGTGAACAGGCTCAAAGACTGCAAAGGCACCGAATGCTACTAAAGATGCCATGGGAAGCGCTGTTCTCAAGTTCAGAGTTATAGCAACACTGTCTGCACTACCTGGACGCTGCAGAGAGAGGAGGTGGCCGGAAACCCTCGAGTGACCGCAAAAGATCTGCAGCAGGATTTGGTGGCAAAATGACCACAAAGATCCAAATAAGTGAAGAATAATCTTTTGTGTAAATGGATTCATTCAAGAAATGACCTTTCTCTCTCTCTCTCTCTGTGTGTGTGTGTGTGTGTGTGTGTGTGTGTGTGTGTGTGTTAGGTTTGAGAAGATGATCAGTGGCATGTATCTGGGGGAGATTGTGAGGAACGTGCTGCTGGACTTCACGACCAAGGGTCTGCTCTTCCGTGGAAAACTCTCGGAGAGGCTCAAGACCCGCGGGATCTTCGAGACGAAGTTCCTGTCCCAGATTGAGAGGTGGGTTTCTGGACCACTCTGAGATTCTGTACCACCCTGTGTGTTAGTTTTCACTACACTCCAAATGTCCAAATGTTTGTGGACACCCCTTCTAATGAATGCGTCCAGCTACTTTAAGTTGCAGCCATTGCTGACACTGATGTGCAAATGCACACATACACACACACACACACACACACACACACAGCTCATCTAGTCCCTGTAGAGAAGTACTGCCAATAGAATAAGACTATCAGAAGTAACACTCAGTAATGCTAAATACAATCAAATCCTCACAGCAATATTCCTCCAGAATCTAGTAGAAAGCCTTTCCACAGCAGTAGACAGTTACTCCAACAAAAGCTGAATAAACTAGACCAAGCCTACTTGGTCCATGGCTCCAAGGTCCAGTTCTGACACCCGCATGTGCAATATAGGTGCCTTCGCATTAATAATGCATATATATATATATAATATGCATTATTAGAATAAACTTGCAATAAACTCTGCTTGCATAATTCTCGCTTCCGGTCTCCAGGCCTGTCGTGTGACGCGCTTGGTCTTTTGAGGTCCTATTTACAGCTTCTATATTTAGTGCTGGTCATCAGAGCCACTGGTTGGTTCCTTTGTGAATTGACTTCATGCATGCAGGGCTATTTGCTTCCGCATGGCTTTCCGACCATCAGCGTTTGGCCTTTAGGTCCCTGTGAGTGTTCCACACATTAAGCCCGTGCCTCTGAAGCTTCGGAATACTTATTAGATTGATAAAGGTCGCTTCATGATGGAAATCAGAGAGTGTAATTGGACTTGGAGAAAGGCAGTAGGGTTGCTCTGATGTTTCTCAGCAAACATTGGGGAGGATGTGGGAGGTCCCCAGTTAAGAAAACTGCAAAATGATATCTAGTCAGGATATCTAATTGTTCTCATCTTTAAGTCCGTAAGTCTTGAAGTTTCTATCAAATTAAAGCTTATTTGTCACATACAAGGTCAAACACAGTACAACTCGCAGTGAAATGCTTTTTATATCTGTTTAATTACATTCTATAAAAAAGCATGAGCTTTAAAAAAGACGATGAAAATTAAGAAAAAGATGAAATTAAGACAAGATTCAAAAATAAAAATATGTAGAGCGAAGAAATAAACTTGTGTTCTAGGAATAAAAATCATCGTCATTGTTTCTCATAAAAGTGTCTTTTGGTAGACAATTATCTGTTGAAATTTTCTTTTGGGTAAATAATTATCTGGTCAAATTGTCATTTGGTAGACAATTATCTGGTCAAACTGGCGTGTGGTAGACAATTATCTGGTCAAATTGGCGTTTGGTAGATCATTATCTGGTCAAACTGGCGTGTGGTAGATCATTATTTGGTCAAATTGGCGTGTGGTAGATCATTATCTGGTCAAATTGGCGTGTGGTAGATCATTATCTGGTCAAATTGGAGTTTGGGTAGATCATTATCTGGTCAAATTGGCGTGTGGTAGATAATTATCTGGTCATATTGGCGTGTGGTAGACAATTATCTGGTCAAACTGGCGTGTGGTAGATAATTATCTGGTCAAATTGGCGTGTGGTAGACAATTATCTGGTCAAATTTGCGTGTGGTAGATAATTATCTGGTCAAACTGGCGTGTGGTAGATAATTATCTGGTCAAATTGGCGTTTGGGTAGATAATTATCTGGTCAAACTGGCGTGTGGTAGATAATTATCTGGTCAAATTGGCGTGTGGTAGATAATTATCTGGTCAAATTGGCGTTTGGGTAGATCATTATCTGGTCAAATTGGCGTGTGGTAGATAATTATCTGGTCAAACTGGCGTGTGGTAGATCATTATCTGGTCAAACTGGCGTGTGGTAGATCATTATCTGGTCAAACTGGCGTGTGGTAGATCATTATCTGATCAAATTGGCGCGTGGTAGATAATTATCTGGTCAAATTGGCGTGTGGTAGATCATCATCTGGTCAAACTGGCGTGTGGTAGATCATCATCTGGTCAAACTGGCGTGTGGTAGATCATTATCTGGTCAAACTGGCGTGTGGTAGATCATTATCTGGTCAAATTGGCGTGTGGTAGATCATCATCTGGTCAAACTGGCGTGTGGTAGATCATTATCTGGTCAAACTGGCGTGTGGTAGATCATTATCTGGTCAAACTGGCGTGTGGTAGATCATTATCTGGTCAAATTGGCGCGTGGTAGATAATTATCTGGTCAAATTGGCGTGTGGTAGATCATCATCTGGTCAAACTGGCGTGTGGTAGATCATTATCTGGTCAAACTGGCGTGTGGTAGATCATTATCTGATCAAATTGGCGTGTGGTAGATAATTATCTGGTCAAATTGGCGTGTGGTAGATCATCATCTGGTCAAACTGGCGTGTGGTAGATCATTATCTGGTCAAACTGGCGCGTGGTAGATCATTATCTGGTCAAATTGGCGCGTGGTAGATCATTATCTGGTCAAATTGGCGCGTGGTAGATAATTATCTGGTCAAATTGGCGCGTGGTAGATCATTATCTGGTCAAATTGGCGTGTGGTAGATCATTATCTGATCAAATTGGCGCGTGGTAGATAATTATCTGGTCAAATTGGCGTGTGGTAGATCATCATCTGGTCAAACTGGCGTGTGGTAGATCATCATCTGGTCAAACTGGCGTGTGGTAGATCATCATCTGGTCAAACTGGCGTGTGGTAGATCATCATCTGGTCAAACTGGCGTGTGGTAGATCATTATCTGGTCAAATTGGCATTTGGTAGACAATTATCTGGTCAAATTGGCGTTTGGTAGACAATTATCTGGTCATATTGGCGTGTGGTAGATCATTATCGGTCAAATTGGGGTGTGGTAGATAATTATCTGGTCAAATTGGGGTGTGGTAGATAATTATCTGGTCAAATTGGCGTGTGGTAGATAATTATCTGGTCAAATTGGCGTGTGGTAGATCATTATCTGGTCATATTGGTGTGTGGTAGATAATTATCTGGTCATATTGGTGTGTGGTAGATAATTATCTGGTCATATTGGTGTGTGGTAGATCATTATCGGTCAAATTGGCGTTTGGTAGACAATTATCTGGTCAAATTGGTGCGTGGTAGATAATTATCTGGTCAAATTGGCATTTGGGTAGATCATTATCTGGTCAAATTGGCGTGTGGTAGATAATTATCTGGTCAAATTGGCGTGTGGTAGATCATCATCTGGTCAAACTGGCGTGTGGTAGATCATTATCTGGTCAAACTGGCGTGTGGTAGATCATTATCTGGTCAAACTGGCGTGTGGTAGATCATTATCTGATCAAATTGGCGCGTGGTAGATCATTATCTGGTCAAATTGGCGTGTGGTAGATCATCATCTGGTCAAACTGGCGTGTGGTAGATCATCATCTGGTCAAACTGGCGTGTGGTAGATCATTATCTGGTCAAACTGGCGTGTGGTAGATAATTATCTGGTCAAATTGGCGTGTGGTAGATCATCATCTGGTCAAACTGGCGTGTGGTAGATCATTATCTGGTCAAACTGGCGCGTGGTAGATCATTATCTGGTCAAACTGGCGCGTGGTAGATCATTATCTGATCAAATTGGCGCGTGGTAGATAATTATCTGGTCAAATTGGCGCGTGGTAGATCATCATCTGGTCAAACTGGCGTGTGGTAGATCATTATCTGGTCAAATTGGCGCGTGGTAGATAATTATCTGGTCAAATTGGCGTGTGGTAGATCATCATCTGGTCAAACTGGCGTTTGGTAGATCATTATCTGGTCAAATTGGCGCGTGGTAGATAATTATCTGGTCAAATTGGCGCGTGGTAGATCATTATCTGGTCAAATTGGCGCGTGGTAGATCATTATCTGATCAAATTGGCGCGTGGTAGATAATTATCTGGTCAAACTGGCGCGTGGTAGATCATCATCTGGTCAAACTGGCGCGTGGTAGATCATCATCTGGTCAAACTGGCGCGTGGTAGATCATCATCTGGTCAAACTGGCGCGTGGTAGATCATCATCTGGTCAAATTGGCGCGTGGTAGATAATTATCTGGTCAAATTGGCGCGTGGTAGATCATTATCTGGTCAAATTGGCGTGTGGTAGATCATTATCTGGTCAAATTGGCGCGTGGTAGATAATTATCTGGTCAAATTGGCGTTTGGGTAAATCATTATCTGGTCAAATTGGCGTTTGGTAGATCATTATCTGGTCAAATTGGCGTTTGGTAGACAATTATCTGGTCATATTGGCGTGTGGTAGATCATCATCTGGTCAAACTGGCGTGTGGTAGATCATTATCTGGTCAAATTGGCGTGTGGTAGATCATTATCTGGTCAAATTGGCGTTTGGTAGATCATTATCTGGTCAAATTGGCGTGTGGTAGATAATTATCTGGTCATATTGGCGTGTGGTAGATCATTATCTGGTCAAATTGGCGTGTGGTAGATCATTATCTGGTCAAATTGGCGTTTGGGTAAATAATTATCTGGTCAAATTGGCGTGGGGTAGATCATTATCTGGTCAAATTGGCGTGGGGTAGATCATTATCTGGTCAAATTGGCGTTTGGTAGATCATTATCTGGTCAAATTGGCGTGTGGTAGATCATTATCTGGTCAAACTGGCGTGTGGTAGATAATTATCTGGTCAAATTGGCGTGTGGTAGATCATTATCTGGTCAAACTGGCGCGTGGTAGATAATTATCTGGTCAAACTGGCGTTTGGGTAAATCATTATCTGGTCAAATTGGCGTTTGGTAGATCATTATCTGGTCAAATTGGCGTTTGGTAGACAATTATCTGGTCATATTGGCGTGTGGTAGATCATTATCTGGTCAAATTGGCGTGTGGTAGATCATTATCTGGTCAAATTGGCGTTTGGTAGATCATTATCTGGTCAAATTGGCGTGTGGTAGATCATTATCTGGTCAAATTGGCGTTTGGTAGATCATTATCTGGTCAAATTGGCGTGTGGTAGATCATTATCTGGTCATATTGGCGTGTGGTAGATCATTATCTGGTCAAATTGGCGTGTGGTAGATCATTATCTGGTCAAATTGGCGTTTGGGTAAATAATTATCTGGTCAAATTGGCGTGGGGTAGATCATTATCTGGTCAAATTGGCGTGGGGTAGATCATTATCTGGTCAAATTGGCGTTTGGTAGATCATTATCTGGTCAAATTGGCGTGTGGTAGATCATTATCTGGTCAAACTGGCGTTTGGGTAGATCATTATCTGGTCAAATTTTGATTTGGTAGACAGTTGTCTGGTCAAATTGGCGTTTGGTAGATAATTATCTGGTCAAATTGGCGTGTGGGTAAATAATTATCTGGTCAAATTGGCGTGTGGTAGATCATTATCTGGTCAAATTGGCGTGTGGTAGATCATTATCTGGTCAAATTGGCGTGTGGTAGATCATTATCTGGTCAAATTGGCGTGTGGTAGATCATTATCTGGTCAAATTGGCGTGTGGTAGATCATTATCTGGTCAAATTGGCGTGTGGTAGATCATTATCGGTCAAATTGGCGTTTGGGTAGATCATTATCTGGTCAAATTGGCGTGTGGTAGATCATTATCGGTCAAATTGGCGTTTGGGTAGATCATTATCTGGTCAAATTGGCGTGTGGTAGATCATTATCTGGTCTATCTTGGTTGTCTTGGTAGACGATTATCTAGTGAAAGTTTTTTATGGATAATTGTCTGGTTTATGTGTCTGTTGGTAGATAATTAACTAGTGAAAGTATATATTCAGTATGTTTATTCAGTATATTTAAGTATGTTAAAGTATATTTTCTCTGTATGCCTTTACTACAGCATCACATGACACCCGTAAAGTCTCGGGTTGAGTTCATTCCAAACCAGGGGTGTTCATAATATTCGGAAATGACTGAGACTGTGATCATCTGGCGGCAGCATCCTGGGAACAGTCCTGCTAACTTTGTGGGATATTCTAGAGCCGCTGTAGTGAAGGTGTATCTTGAATGGACTGGTCTCACATTGAGTGCCACCCAGTGTCATAACAGTGGTGTCCCCGGGGCCATTGACGCGCCACTGTGTTGTATTTAACCTCTATAACCCGCGCCACGATGTCTCACCCGCCAGAGGAGGTAGCTGGCCTAAATATTCTGATATTAATGTTTATGTTGGAACCGCTGGCAGTTTTGTAATTATTGGATAACCTGTAGATCCTGCTAAGGGGCATCTTGCCTAAGTTTATCTGATTTTAAATTTGTACAGAACAGCAATATATCAATATTAATAACATGCAGCATTTAATTGGAAAGTGCAGTTGATTAAAACGTGTAAATGATTTTCAGATTAGGTTGGTCTATGTATGCCTAGCAGCAGTTAATGCACCTCCAAGAGAATGGCTAAGAACATTGACTGTGTGTGTGTGTGTGTGTGTGTGTGTGTGTGTGTGTGTGTGTTTTTCAGAACTCCTGCTATAGCCAGTAGCTAATGCTAACGCCAGCTAGAAACCATAACCGGCAGCTTTATTTTCTTTATGAATAAAAGTACAGAATAATAGTCCGGTATGCACCTGGGACGCACCCAACCCCCCCCCCCCTTATTGACCCTCAGGGTCTAACTCTCTACATTGTCAAAACCAAACAAATGAGTCTCTCCACAACTGCAGTAATCAATTACTGGGATTTGCTTCTTGTACGGCCTAATAGAAATGCATAAATCACGGTTACCCCACGACAGACGTTCAGAACAACTGACCCCAGACTGTTTCTGGAGGACAACAAGCCCCTAAAGTGAAGTGATGCACAATTTAGCATGAGCCAGTGCGTACACATTCACGAGGTGTGTTGTGATGAGGTTGGGACGCATTAGGAGTTGAATGTGACCATGGAGGGTGGGTTACATACAATTACCCAAAGACTTAAAGGCCTTATAAAAAAAGATCCATATATACATTTTGTTTTGGGTTTTTTGTGGCTATTTGCCAAAAACATCCATTATTAATTTTAATTTCTTATCATTTTCTTGTTAAAAAGGGTCGGGTTTTGACTTTTCTATGATATTAAGTACCAGAAAATGGTCTAAGCACAGTACCGAGCTTTTCTTTCTATATAAACAAGCTATGTTCATAAACCACGGTGGGCTGAGGCGTTCCTATTACGTTTGGCGTACGTAATGGGCGTGGCTAAACTGATGTAGGCTAAATCGTGCTTTATGAGAATAATCAAGTGATGTTGAAGCAGGGTCTGCATGGGATCTCCAAGAGTTGGATTAAGATGGTCTGTCTGGCTTTTAAAAGATGCTGGATGTTTTAATAATAATAATAATAATAATAATAATTATTATTATTATTATTATGATTTTCCCTCCCCTTTTTCTCCCAATTTGGTTCTGCCAATTAACCCACCTGTTTATAGCACCCCCCTACCTCCACTGGCAATGCTCCCGACACTGGGAGGCTAAGGAAGTCGGCCCACGCCTTAAACTGCCACTGTTGCAACATCGCTGGGCAGCCGACACCCTCAAAGGAAAGCTTGGGGTCCCCAGCTCCACCACACCAGCAGTGCCGCCATCATCGCTTTAAGAGTGATTTGGGGTCGGGGGTCGGGGGTGGTCAGTAGGAGCGCCAACTACCTACCTGGAGAGTGCACTGCCAATTGTGCTCTCCCCGACTCCGGCTGCTGATGGCAGAGTGGCACGGCCCGGGATTCGAACTCGCAACCCCCCCCTTTGGGCCATAGCCGCAGTGCATTAGACCTGTGGGCCACTCAGAGCCCAGCTGCTGTGTTTGTTGTTGTTATTAAATTTGATTTGAGGTGAAGAGTTTTGTTTACTACACTGTATCACAGTATCGGGTTCCAAAACAGTCACATCCTCTGTGTCTTCTGGGATTATTTATTTATTTTTGAACAGAAAAGAAGCTCAGGTTCTGTTTGTTGGGAAGGTAATAAGCTCCTTCAGTCGCCGTCAGCAGCGTGTCTGATATGGTTTCGGAAGGATTCTGAGCTGTGGATTGGAACACTTGAGAGCAGGAAAGTGAAGAAGAGTGTGTGTGTGTGTGTGTGTGTGTGTGTGTGCGCGTGTGTGTGTGCGCGTGTGTGTGTGCGCGTGTGTGTGTGCGCGCGTGTGTGTGTGCGCGTGTGTGATTTCCACTGTTGTGCTCTCTGATAAGTGAACATGGACTCACAGTCTCTCATCAGTAAAATAGAAACCTCTGAATGGAGTGTTTGGCCTTCTGCACTGAGTGGAGAGTCATTACTATGGATACAGACCATAATAATCGCAGTCAATAATTTCTTACAGTTTCTTTTTGTTACATACAAGCAATTAAGCCCAGCCTTGCCCCCCTTCACCCAGAAACAGGGTATTTTAATATTCCACAGTTCAATTAAACTCTCTCTCTCTGCCTCTCTCTCTCTCTCCCTCTGCCTCTCTCTCTCCCCCATCTCTATCTCTCTCTCTGCCTCTCCCCATCTCTCTCTCTCTCTCTGCCTCTCCCCATCTCTATCTCTCTCTCACTCTCTCTCTCTCTCTCTCAATCTCAATCTCTATCTCAATCTATCTGTCTCTCTCTGTCTCTCTCTGTCTCTCTCTGTCTCTCTCTGTCTCTCTCTCCCCCCTCTATATATCTCTCTATCTCAATTTCTCTCTCTCTCTGTCTCTCAATCTCTATCTATCTCTATCTCTCTCTGTCTCTATCTCTATCTCAACCCCCCCCCCCTCTATCTCTATCTCAACCCCCCCCCCCTCTCTCTCTCTCTCTCAACCCCCCCCCCCCCCCTCTCTCTCTCTCTCAGTGACCGGTTGGCTCTGAGGCAGGTGCGGTCCATCCTGCAGCACCTTGGCCTGACCAGCAGTACATGTGAGGACAGTATCCTGGTGAAGGAGGTGTGCAGCGTGGTGTCCCGCAGAGCGGCCCAGCTGTGTGGCGCCGGACTCGCCGCGGTGGTCGACAAAATCCGGCAGAACCGCAACCTCCAGCAGCTGGCCATCACCGTGGGAGTGGACGGCACGCTGTACAAACTGCACCCACAGTAGGTGTCCCTCAACTCCGGGGTCAATTCCTGACTCCTTAATCTCCCGCCTTCTCTCTCAGCAGCTGCTCCACAGCTCATCTGTGGGGGAGCTACTAAACGTCCTCGAAGCTTCAGGGACTCATTTCACAACTTCGCTGAAGCGCCAACTGTCCTCGTTTTAGCCTCTTTATCAGAGTTTTTACATTTCTCAGAGCTCAGGAAGTTCCACACACCAGAAACCACGTGAGCTTTCCTGTAATTAACTGCATCATCGCACGAGTTCAGAATCCCAGAATCCTCTCCACACTTCACACTACAGTCAGCTCACAATGAAACGTGCTGTAAATATAATATCCCCATATAATATAATATCATATAATATCATATAATATAATAACCCCATTTAATTTCACAGTTCTGCACACAAACTTGCGTTCAGAGCACTGGGCAGATTTGTTACAAATTATTATTCATTTATTTATTTATTTTGTAATGTATTAAATTATCGATTTCTTTAGTGTTTAGCACTAAACTTAATATTTCTCTAGAATCGTCAGGCCATAATTTTATATTTAATAAATAAACGTATGTTTACGTTCTGTAAGGAAACAAATTTGCGAAGATGAAAATGTTTCAAATGTGACAAATATTTGATCACTTCTACTATTTTATTCTACTCTATAAAGAGGCAGCGGTGTCTCAGCGGTCAGAGCTCCAGGCTGTTGATGACAGGGTTGCGGGTTCGATACCCGGGCTGGGCAAGCTGCCCCTGTTGGGCCCTTGAGCATGGCCCTCGGACACTGGAGTTGACTGGCCACCCCTCTGGATGTGTGTGTGCCCACTGCCCCTAGTTCACGTGTGTGTGTGTGTGTGTGTGTGTGTGTTCACTATCACAGATGGGTCAAATGCGGAAGGCATTGTGACAAATCTATGCACCTTTACTTTTACTGCGCTCTACTCACATGCTGTAAAGGTTGTTTTGGCTCAGAAAGCTATTTTTTGGGGGAACATGGTGATAAAAAATGTCCTGGATACAAATCAGACATTTTAAATGCAGTGGGTACAAAACCAGGCATTTCAGAAAGGGATGGGGACAAAACCAGGCATTTCAGAAAGGGATGGGGACAGAATCAGGCATTTCAGAAAGGGATGGGGACAGAATCAGGCATTTCAGAAAGGGATGGGGACAAAATCAATCATTTCAGAAAGGGATGGGGACAAAATCAATCATTTCAGAAAGCGATGGGGACAAAATCAAGCATTTCAGAAAGGGATGGGGACAAAATCAGACATTTCAAAATGCGATGGGGACAAAATCAAGCTTTTCAGAAAGCGATGGGGACAAAATCAAGCATTTCAGAAAGCGATGGGGACAAAATCAAGCATTTCAGAAAGCGATGGGGACAAAATCAAGCATTTCAGAAAGCGATGGGGACAAAATCAAGCATTTCAGAAAGTGATGGGGACAAAATCAAGCATTTCAGAAAGCGATGGGGACAAAATCAATCATTTCAGAAAGCGATGGGGACAAAATCAAGCATTTCAGAAAGCGATGGGGACAAAATCAAGCATTTCAGAAAGCGATGGGGACAAAATCAAGCATTTCAGAAAGCGATGGGGACAAAATCAAGCTTTTCAGAAAGCGATGGGGACAAAATCAAGCTTTTCAGAAAGCGATGGGGACAAAATCAAGCGTTTCAAAAAGCGATGGGGACAAAATCAAGCGTTTCAAAATGCGATGGGGACACACCTAAAAGTGGACACACTTAGTCCACATGCTCAACCAACCACAAGTTACATAAGAAAACTTTTAGCGTTTAAAAAAAGATCAGAGAGCGAGAGAGAGATCGTCTGATTGGCTGGATCAGGTTCAGTAATAAGCTCATTTGAGCTCGTGCAGTCTCCCGTACAGCAGCAGTCACTTTTCATTTCCCGTTATTATTTTTAGTCTTCTGGGAAGATGCAGTGAGAACCAATCAAGACAGAACTTTTTATTTTTCAATTATATTCTCATTACTTTTTGCTCAGATAATTACCATTCTTATGTCCAATCTTCTCTAATGAGTAGCTGTTTATATTGGAGCGCTTTTTTCATTTTTTCATAAATTATCATTTTTTTTTAATAATCTTAACAAAGTCTCATTTGCAAAGTCAGAGTCTGAGCTTCATCTTTCTCTCTGCAGTTTCTCCACCATCATGAGGGAAACGCTGAGGGATCTGGCTCCCCAGTGCGACGTCTCACTGGTCCAGTCGGAAGACGGCAGCGGGAAGGGCGCCGCCCTCATCACGGCCGTGGCCTGTCGGATGAGAGACGCCAAAAAGTAGCTCCTGCAGTGGACTGAGGGGATCGATAAGGGACGGGAATACAAAGGGAATTGAGATGGGGGGAGGAGAAGGTCTTGAAAGCTGAAGGAAATGTTCTTCCAGATTTCTGCTGTGCCACAAAATCACTGTTAATGAGTTTTCCGGTCTGTTTAGGGTCCGTTTGATTATTATGCCTGCTTTTACGTCTTTCTCGTTTGCTGTAGAGAGGGAGGGTTATTTATATGGGTGTTTCTGAAGATGATGTGCGGAACGGGAAGGAAAGAGGGCTGCTGAAACAAAAAAATTGAGTTGCTAATTTATTACTGTATTGTGAAGTTTACTGTAGCAACACAACGAGCCACAAGAGGATGTATTCAGCTGTCGGATGTGTGTGTAAGTGTGAGTGTGTGTGAGTGTGAGTGCGTGTAGGTATCTGTGGAGGAGAGTGTGATGCACATAACAGGCCGGCTCTCCAGACGAGATCAATTCTGGACCAGCGTGCACCATTACAGTCCACCCCTTAAACTATAAGCACCCATTGGATGGTTCAGACCCCCATTCCGCACTATGGTCGCGACTAACCAGTCACATTAGTTTCTGCATAGTTACTGAATTATTCATAAGTTACTGAATATTTATGAGCTTAATGGAAATAACTGAACAATAATAATAATCTCATGTCAGTATTCTTCCTACTGGGGCTTCAGTCACTCAGATTTACCCTCCAGAAGAGTGTTGAGATGTTCTTCAGACTCTTGATTGCACCTGGAAAATAAAGGTTCCCAAATGGTTCTTAGTTCTGATGCATCATTCTAAAAAATCTCGGTTCCACTTTAATTTGGAGTCTCTGATAGAGAGTCTTCAGATGTTCATATAAAAATTAATAATAAAAATAAACTGATCGTCTGGTTAAACTCTACAAATTAGGTTTGGGTTTAGTTTAGAGTGTGGTTTGGATTAGGCCTTGGATTGAGGTTAAGGGTGAGATTAGAATTTGGGTTCAGATTAAGAGTTGGGGTTTAAATTTAAATTACGGTTCAGGTTTGAATTAGGATTTAAGTTTGGGTTAAGGTTCTGGGTTGGATTAGGTTTTGGGTTAAGGTTTAGACTGAGGTTAAAGTTTACTTTAGGGTTAAACCGTATTAAGGTTTGGGTTAGGGTTTAAATTTAAATTAGGGTTTGAGTTCTGGTTAAGGCTCAGGTTAGTATTAGGGTTTGGGTTATGCTTAGATTTGGATTTGTGTTAAGATTAAGGCTCAAGGTAGTATAAGGATTTGGGATGAGGTTTAGGTTTGGGATTAGGGTTTGGTCTGAGGTTAAGACTCGGGTTAGGATTAGGGTTTGGTCTGAGGTATAGGTGTAGTTTTGGGATTAGGGTTTGGGTTAAGGTTCACGGTTGCATAAGGGTTGGGATTGAGGTTAAAGTCTGAGTTATGATTTTGTTTGGATTAGGCTTTGGGTTGAGGTTAAGGCTCCAGTTAGTATTAGGATTTGTGTTTAGGTTTTGGATTAGGGTTTGGTCTGAGGTTAAGACTCAGGTTAGGATTAGGGTTTGGTCTGAGGTTAAGGCTCAGGTTAGGATTAGGGTTTGGTCTGAGGTTAAGGCTCAGGTTAGGATTAGGGTTTGGTCTGAGGTTAAGGCTCAGGTTAGGATTAGGGTTTGGCCTGAGGTTAAGGCTCAGGTTAGGATTAGGGTTTGACCTGAGGTTAAGACTCAGGTTAGGATTAGGGTTTGGTCTGAGGTTAAGGCTCAGGTTAGGATTAGAGTTTGGATTATGGTTAGAATTTGGGTTTGTGTTGAGGTTAAGGCTCAAGGTAGTTTAAGGATTTGGGTTGAGGTTTAGGTTTGGGTTAAGACTCCAGTTAGTATTAGGATTTGGGTTTAGGTTTGGGATCAGGGTTTGGATTGAGGTTAAGGCTCAGATTAGGATTTAGGTTTGGATTGAGGTTAAGGCTCAGGATATAATTAGGGTTTGGGCTGAGGTTAAGGCTTAGGTTTGGGATTAGGATTAGAGTTTGGGCTGAGGTTACGGCTCAGGTTAGGATTAGGGTTTATATTATACATATATATATATTTATATTATATATGTGTGTGTATATATTGGATTCAGGTTGGGATTAATGCTTGGATTAGGGTTTGGGCTGAGTTTACGGTTCAGGTTAGGATTAAGGTTTGGTTTAAGGTTCAGGCTCTGGGCTAAATGAACCTTTTAGACTTGTCGGTCATCCTAGGGATTTTGTTTTAGTAAAGATATAGGAGGGTGGGTCAAGGTAAACATCTCAGACATCTATAGTGGGCTAAATAAAATGTTCTCAAAATATTGAACCTTAACATTTATGTATTGTTATTTATTTTTATTTAAAATCTTTTTCACCCCCCCTGTTGGCCCCTTTATTTTTAGATCAGATTTGCTTGTTTAAAGTTTAATCTGAGCTCTGTGGGGCAGTGGAGCTTCCAAAGCAAGGGTTGAGCACTCCTGCCGTACTCCGAGGGCGTCCGCAAACTTGCTATTAGACTCTGGGTAATGACGGGCCTTTTAACTTCTCTGTTGTGTTGCCTGAAGTGCTTCGCTGTTCTCCACTGACAGCCTGTTTCTCTAGCCTTGTAACACCACCCAGCACCGCCTGAGCTGTCACTTGGTTCGCCTCTCCGCCCTCAAGTCTGGCGTTAATCCAGCTGCGAGCTGTCAGGGTGTTGTAATGAGTTAAGTGGGAGCTACAGTTGGAGTTAAATGAACAAATGAAAGGCTGGTGGCTGAAGTTGTCTGCAGTGCTGCTTCCCGATGGCGCTAATGCTTCACTGGTGCTCTACTGGAACAATGCCAGACTGCACCCTTTTAGAGCAACACGGTATAAACTGAAGACTCACGCTGGTTTACGAACTCGGGATTAAGGCCTGGGCAGAATTACAACATGGTTTCGTCCTTGTGCTCTTTCTTAGTCCTAGACTAGTCCTGAGAGTCCTCAGATTAAGGCCTATTCACTCCCAAATACGATTTATCTGGACCAAAAAGTAGTTGACCCTTCGCACCAAGTCTGGCTCACCTTGGGCCGCCTGTGCCCTGCAGACTGGGCTAGAAACTCCCATAGCCCTCATCCATCAGTTCTCCTCTGCTCCCGGTCTGCTTCTGCTCTCCCTCATTTCCCTCCTCCACATGAGCGCTCCTCAGCGAGGGAACCTGTGCACCTAGACAAACTTCAAATAAACTGCTACATAAACATTTGTTTGATCTACTACCATGACTACAGAGCTCTGATTGGTCAGCCTAATTTGAACACATCTCAACAACACAAAAAATAAGCAATGCGCACCGCCCCAGCCCCTCAGTTTCGGACAGTTTCGGGGGGTGAAGGACATCGTTAGTAGGCGTGTGTTCGTTTTTGAACCTTGAACCCTGTTTTTTTGCGTGGGGGTTCTCCCACCCCCCTTCCCTTCCTCCCTCTGTGTGAAAGGACCTAAATTGTCCCGGAGGAAAACGATCTTCATTAAAACTCTAAAAGCTAATGTTGATGCAACTGCACTGAAGACTTCATCTAATAGCTTGTTTGTTTGTTTGTTTGTTTTTTTGGGGAGGGGGGGTTCTTCCAGATGTCCCTCTATTGGCCTATGTCTTCCATTATTAGTGTGTACTCACTCACTCCAATAAGATTTTGATGTAGCGCGTAAACTAGAGCTGGGCGATATGGCCTCAGATCAATCAATCATGATTAATTGACTGTTTTACCTTGATTATGATTAATGAGCGATTATATAAACTGCTCGGTTGGCTCACTGTTCGAATTCTGCTCTGTGTTGCCTCCAGGACTACTCATACAGTAGTATGTGTTAATGGGGACAGTACTAACACAATAATCGATATGGGTGACATTACGTCGATTAGAGGTTCTGAATATCGGTTTCTATCAATTTCCCAGCCCTAATGTAAACACTGGCCACCACCTGAAATTAAGCCCTACTCCCTCAGTAGTATTGTGCCATTCAGGAAGGGACTATAAAGTTCACTAAATAGCAGCAGAAACACACAAACTGAAGAGCATTGCGCTCATAATGGAGAAATCCCTGACCGTTACGTTGCTGAGCAACCTCAACCTACTGTTAATGAACAACATTCACAGCATTCACTGACTTATAGCTTTATCACTTCCTTATATGAGCAAACACAGTCCTTATATTTCCCTCCGCTGTCTGTTGCTTAGCAACAAAAAGAGACTCACAATGCATTCTGGTCCACAATCAGTTCATCAAATGACTGGAAATTCCCTTTAAAGTGGCACACCAGTTCCGCTTTACAAATCGGACACTCATTGAGTCTGACTCTAAAACACCTGACGGACGCCGTAATGCCCCGTTTTTATTGCTTTTGTGATGTCACAACCTCCAAAGCGTTTAGCATTGACCTGTAGGCCTGTTGTAGAGCTCACCCAGCATCCTCTCGCTTACATTAAATGTGGGCCATGGACAAAATCCTACCGTGGATGAAGGACGTCTGTTCAAACAGCTGCTGTTCAGAAGATTTCTCTATTCACTGTAGTGTGTGGCACACGGGCTGCAGCAGGGAAAGCTAACACACTGTAGAGCTCTATTTCTGTAACAGGGACAGATTGTGAATGCAGTAGATGACTGGTTCTCTCTTCCTTGATCTGTTATTTAATTACTGGTCAGCGGCGGTTTGATTTCATAAATTAATTGTTAATTAGAATTCAATTTTACTTGTAAGCTTTGTAATTTGTGTTTTACCGATGGAAACAGTCTTTTCTCAAAAACAGATTTACTGTAGTTTTATTAGAAAGGGCTTTATATATATATAGGGGTGTGTGTGTGTGTGTGTGTGTATATATATGTATGTGTACATATATATATGTATCTATGTATGTATGTTTGTATATATATGTGTGTTTGTGTATGTATATACATATATATGTGTGTGTGTGTGTATATATATATATACACACACACAGTGGGGGAAAAAGTATTTAGTCAGTCACCAATTGTGCAAGTTTTCCCACTTAAAAAGATGAGAGAGGCTGTAATTGACATCATAGGTAGACTCAACTATGAGAGACAAAATGAGAAAAAAAAATCAGAAAATCACATTGTCTGATTTTTAAAGAATTTATTTGTAAATAATGGTCTCCAGTCTCCAGATCTCAACCCCATAGAAAAGCTTTGGAGGGAGTTGAAAGTCTGTGTTGCCCACCGACAGTCCCAAAACATCACTGCTCTAGAGGAGATCTGCATGGAGGACTGGGCCAACATACCAGCAACGGTGTGAGCCAACCTTGTGAAGACTTACAGAAAACATTTGACCTCCGTCATTGCCAACAAAGGATATATAACAAAATATTGAGATGAACTTTTGTTATTGACCAAATATTTATTTTCCACCATTATTTATACATTATTTAAATGTAATTTTCTGAATTTTTTTTTCTCATTTTGTCTCTCATAGTTGAGATCTACCTATGATGTCAATTACAGCCTCTCTCATCTTTTTAAGTGGGAGAACTTGAACAATTGGTGACTGGACGTGGCCAAAGGCTACAGTGTGAAGGAAGTAGCTGATAATGTCAATTCATGATGCTGTTGGCATTATGAACTTCACTTGGTTCTTTAGGGAACCAAAAATGGTTCTTCGACGTTCTTACCCACAGACTTCTACAGAACCATATTTTTTGAAGGTGTTTTATGGAACCAAAAGTACTGCAATGGCAGTTTTACCATTTTTATTGTATTTAGCATCATTTAACCTTAAAACCATTCCTTTTAAATAAGAACCGTGGAAGAACCCCCTAACAACCCCCTAACAACCCCCTTCTCTCCCTCATTTACTCATCTACTCATTTCAGCTCAACATGAAAAAAAGTGTTGGAGCATTTGAGTCCCTAGAGCTGCAACCCAGAAGCACTGAGCTCGTTCATATGAAGGGCTGATCTGATCTGTATGTAACCCGAGCGCCTTCCTTCAGCATGAAATGGAGAACTTGCACCTTTTCTATTATTCATTTCTCTTAAGAGTTCAACATGTTTTCTAAGACCCTCAATATTGTAAAGCTTCAGTCGTTCTGTCTCGCATCATCGCTTCGGCTGCGAGGTTTTGCACACTCTTGGAAAATTGCCTCTTTTTTTAATTTTATTTTATTGCCTTTTTTTTTAGCTTTATTTATTAAATCTATCAGTGCAAACAGACTCCTGCCTCATTCACATGTGAGGTGAGGGCAGTAGACCACATACACAGGTGCTGCAAAGGGATTTGATTTTGGGCCCCATGAAAAGATATTCCACTGGCAATTCTGCCAAAATACTCAATCAATACGTTTCAGGATGTTAGAAGCACCCTAACCCCAACCGCCAAATTCGGCATCCCTCACTAGACAGTGTATTTTACAAATTCTGTAAAGCCATTGCGTGGCAGCCAAGCCCCTCTGAGGAAAGCACCAGCGAACAGATGCCTGGGCCAGTCGACAGTGCTTAGGAGTGATAATGGAAGAGACCATGGTCAGTTGTGCTCTCTCTTACTCCAGCTGCTGATGGCAAAGCGGCATGGTTTCGGATGTAAACCCGCGACCATAGATGGTAGCAGTAGTGCGTTACGCCGCTAAGCCACTCAGACCCCATAGATGTATTTTTTTAATGATTGGCCTGAATGTGCTGGGTCATGTGTGCTTGTAGGTCATGGTAGGTCATGGTCAATTCTGCCACAATACTCAATCACTACATTTTAGGCTATTAGAATCACCAAATTCAGCACCCCTCACTATATAGAGTGTATTTTACATGCAAAGCCACTGCCAGGACGCCAAGCCCCTCACAGGGTCCCTACAGTGAACAGACGCCTGTGCAGCTCGACATTGCTTAAGAGTGATAATGGAAGAGACCATGGTCAGTTGTGCTCTCTCTTACTCCAGCTGCTGATGGCAAAGCGGCATGGTTTCGGATGTAAACCCACGACCATCGGGTTGTAGTGGTAGTTCGTTACACCACTAAGCCACTCAGAATGATTGGCCTGAATGTACCGGGTCATGTGTGCTTGTAGGTCATGGTAGGTCATGGTCAATTCTGCCAAAATACTCAATCACTACATTTTAGGCTTTTAGAATTCGGCACCCCTCACTATATAGAGTGTATTTTACATGCAAAGCCATTGCCGGGCCGCCAAGCCCCTCACAGGGTCCCTACAGCGAACAGACGCCTGTGCAGGTCGACATAAGAGATGCTTAAGGGTGATATTGAAAGAGACCATGGTCAATTGTGCTCTCTCTTACTCCAGCTGCTGATGGCAAAGCGGCATGGCTCAGGATGTAAACACGCAAGCGGTAGTACATTACGCCGCTGAGCCACTCGGACCCCACAGATGTACTGTTTTAATGATTGGCCTGAACGTACCGGGTCATGTGTGCTTGTAGGTCATGGGCCCTCATGGTTTCTCCTTGGAAAAGCACATGGACAAGTGGTACAAGGTCTGCTGGTCATCTAAGATGCTAATCTCCTAGCCTGGGTCACAGAGGCTAGTAATAAAATGTGCTTGTCCGTGCTCCACAAATGATCATAATTAGCTCATAATTAAATGATGGAATATGAAGGAATGTTGACAAAGTGGGCAAATCAATCAGCACTGAAAAGGCAAGCATGAAAGGCATCTCGCCTCCAGCAATTCAGAAGCTCAAACGAATAATTAAATGCTCAGATAAAAGCTGAATGAAAAATGAACGCTCGGAAATGAAAGAAGATCAGGGCCTAGATTTTTAAATGCCCTGTTTGCAAGACCTGTCTGGGTTGGCTCTTAAGCTCGGTGCCCCAAAATACAACACATCATCTATGTAGGGAATCTACCTACACTTTATCAAGCACTGAAGAACCTAAAAAACAAGAAATGTCAAGTAACAAAGTACAAATACTTCATTTTTGCAGCGTTACTAAACTTCTAGACAACGGCTCCTCATATGTTCCTCCATGAAGCTCATGTTAATGCTCAGTAGAGCACAGAGACGCTCCTTTAATAGAGCTGATATTACTGAAATGCTTCATTTTCAATGGGCAGCTGAAACAGGAGCCTAGTGCATCCCAACATTTTTAACATCAACATTTTAATAGATCATTCTCCTCATTATGACTTTTAGAGAAATGGGGTTTTGGGTAGTGGGTAGGGGGGGGGGGGTAGTGCACTATAGACCCCTGTGGCGCGGCCTAAGCTTTCGGCCTTTGTTTTCCTTCCATGACTTTTACTTTAGCAGCCTAGACCGTCCACACATTCTGAATCCAGGTTCATCAGACCAGGCTAAGTGTCTCCAGTCTTTAACTCCAGTCCAGTGTTGGTGAGCCTGTGCTGATCCACTGCAGCCTCAGCTTTTTGTTCTTGGCTGACCGCAGTGGACTCTGCCGTGGTCTTCTGCTGTTGTAGCCCATTCTGATGAGCTTTTCTCATTGAGTCTGATCTTCTAGGAATCCTCCTGTGAGGAGTTTATCTAAGAAGAGCAGGAGCCGAGCGTCTCTTTATGCTAACACCACCTCACCTCACCTCTGACTGGACAGACTGAAGACCAGCACTGACTGAGCTTCATTCTGGAGGAGTTAGATTCAGTCCAGCAGGTTTAACTCCTCCCACTCGGCCCATGTGTACATTAGCAGCATTAGCGAGCGCCCTGAACACTACAGCTAGCAAAGAGACACAGCATCGTATTTCTACTGTACACTACTCACTAAGACCCGGCGCTGAGGGCTCTGACCCGGCGCTGAGGTCTCTGACCCGGCACTGAGGGGGCTGACCTGGCGCTGAGGGCTCTGACCCGGCACTGAGGTCTCTGACCCGGCACTGAGGGCTCTGACCTGGCGCTGAGGGCTCTGACCCGGCGCTGAGGGCTCTGACTAGGCACTGAGGGGGCTGACCCGGCACCGAGGGCTCTGTTTCTCAAGGGTTTTAACCGAACCTTGCTGAATCAGCCTGTTTGGATGCTGAATGAATTAACGCTGATCTTCGAGTTTAGCATTTTAACACAAACCCGAGTTAACCTGTCCCACCGTTCAGCCCTGCGTTCACTCCACTTCAGTTAAACTCTCGTTGTATTGGTCACCTTGTTAAGAATTAAACACGATGGGCGGAGTTTTTCAGCTGGAGTCGAGCGAGGGTGAACAGGATGTAGTGGAAACTCTGGTCAGTGTGTTAATGTGGGTGAATTATGGGTGTATTTAGGATAGGGCAGCAGCAGCCTCAGCATTAATAAGCGTGGAAGTGAGAGAATGCTCAATTGTCAGTGTTAAGTAAAATATGCATAATTAATTAATGTAATTAAACCATATTTACTGTGAATGAAACCCTGCCAAAACAGATTTTGCCATATGGCTTCAGAATAGCTTCACTCTTAGGGACATTTCCTAAGCTTTTGCTCACTTGAGGTACAGCTTAAAGAGCTTCTCGCAGCCCTGGCAGTTTTCGGATTCAATTTTCTTGGCTTTGCCATGCCCTTGAGCTTAGACCTCAGAGTGGAAGACTTTTTTAAGTCTCTTTCTGACTTTTAAAGGCAGCAGATAGATCTTATTTAGTCTGTTAAATGCTGCTTCATGCTGTAAACGCTCGATTATAAAGGTAGATTGAATGGCACTGCAGTTCCGTGGTGAGCAGGACACACAGGAACAATATGGATTTGTCTAACATTTAGTCTTTTTTTCTAGATGATAAAAAACTAATATGAAAGCCAGTTCCTTCTGCTCTTCTGCAAGGCCTTAAGCCACACTTTTGATAAAGTCAGGCCTGTCAGTGCTCACAGCACATGCTGTGAAGGATAACTGTGGGGCTGCTGAAGAAAGAGGTCTTGCAGCCACGTGAAAGCAATCTAGAGGTCATGTCCTGGTGTGCTCATTGTGAGCTGCACTAATTTTCTCCTCCACATCAGACCGCCGTTCTGTACCACGTCAATGACCCCTGGCAGCTTCCACTGGCGGCAAGATAAAGAGACGCCGCCGCTTAGCGCCATCAGGCCAGTGTGTGACGGGCGGGCAGCGGCTTTGATGGACTTTTTCAAAACAGGCGACCCTCCAGACGAAAGAAGGGAGCAGAAGTCGCTTGAGTGTGGCCCACTCGACTGTAGCACTCGGCTGGATTGTTTGTGGCCAGTGGGCCGCTGGTACATCAGGGTCAGAGTTTGTATAAATTGGAGTTCGTTTTTTGCCCTTTACACCAGCTCAGCCAGTCTTCTGCAGAGAAGGTGTATTTTAGGAGTAGTGTTGAGGAATGTTGTTGTATTTTGGGATTAGTGTTGAGGTATGTTGGTGTATTTTAGGAGTAGTGTTGGGGAATGTTGGTGTATTTTAGGAGTAGTGTTGGGGAATGTTGGTGTATTTTAGGAGTAGTGTTGGGGAATGTTGGTGTATTTTGGGAGTAGTGTTGAGGAATGTTGGTGTATTTTAGGAGTAGTGTTGGAGAATGTTGGTGTATTTTAGGAGTAGTGTTGGGGAATGTTGGTGTATTTTAGGAGTAGTGTTGGGGAATGTTGGTGTATTTTGGGATTAGTGTTGAGGAATGTTGGTGTATTTTAGGAGTAGTGTTGAGGAATGTTGGTGTATTTTAGGAGTAGTGTTGGGGAATGTTGGTGTATTTTAGGAGTAGTGTTGGGGAATGTTGGTGTATTTTGGGAGTAGTGTTGAGGAATGTTGGTGTATTTTAGGAGTAGTGTTGGGGAATGTTGGTGTATTTTGGGAGTAGTGTTGAGGAATGTTGGTGTATTTTAGGAGTAGTGTTGAGGAATGTTGTTGTATTTTGGGATTAGTGTTGAGGAATGTTGGTGTATTTTAGGAGTAGAGTTGGGGAATGTTGGTGTATTTTAGGAGTAGAGTTGGGGAATGTTGGTGTATTTTAAGAGTAGTGTTGAGGAATGTTGGTGTATTTTAGGAGTAGAGTTGGGGTATGTTGGTGTATTTTAGGAGTAGTGTTGGGGAATGTTGGTGTATTTTAGGAGTAGTGTTGAGGAATGTTGGTGTATTTTAGGAGTAGTGTTGAGGAATGTTGGTGTATTTAAGGAGTAGTGCTGAGGAATGTTGGTGTATTTTAGGAGTAGTGTTGGGGAATGTTGGTGTATTTTAGGAGTAGTGCTGGGGAATGTTGGTGTATTTTAGGAGTTGAGTTGGGGAATGTTGGTGTATTTTAGGAGTAGTGTTGAGGAATGTTGGTGTATTTTAGGAGTAGTGTTGGGGAATGTTGGTGTATTTTAGGAGTAGTGCTGGGGAATGTTGGTGTATTTTAGGAGTAGTGTTGAGGAATGTTGGTGTATTTTAGGAGTAGTGTTGGGGAATGTTGGTGTATTTTGGGATTAGTGTTGAGGAATGTTGGTGTATTTTAGGAGTAGAGTTGGAGAATGTTGGTGTATTTTAGGAGTAGTGTTGGGAATGTTGGAGTATTTTGGGATTAGTGTTGAGGAATGTTGTATTTTAGGATTAGTGTTGAGGAATGTTGGTGTATTTAAGGAGTAGAGTTGGGGAATGTTGGTGTATTTTAGGAGTAGTGTTGGGGAATGTTGGAGTATTTTGGGATTAGTGTTGAGGAATGTTGGTGTATTTTAGGAGTAGAGTTGGAGAATGTTGGTGTATTTTAGGAGTAGTGTTGGGGAATGTTGGAGTATTTTGGGATTAGTGTTGAGGAATGTTGGTGTATTTTAGGAGTAGTGTTGGGGAATGTTGGTGTATTTTAGGAGTAGTGTTGGGGAATGTTGGTGTATTTTGGGATTAGTGTTGAGGAATGTTGGTGTATTTTAGGAGTAGAGTTGGAGAATGTTGGTGTATTTTAGGAGTAGTGTTGGGGAATGTTGGAGTATTTTGGGATTAGTGTTGAGGAATGTTGGTGTATTTTAGGAGTAGTGTTGGGGAATGTTGGTGTATTTTAGGAGTAGTGTTGGGGAATGTTGGTGTATTTTAGGAGTAGTGTTGAGGAATGTTGGTGTATTTTAGGAGTAGTGTTGGGGAATGTTGGTGTATTTTAGGAGTAGAGTTGGGGAATGTTGGTGTATTTTAGGAGTTGAGTTGGGGAATGTTGGTGTATTTAAGGAGTAGTGTTGGGGAATGTTGGTGTATTTAAGGAGTAGTGTTGGGGAATGTTGGTGTATTTTAGGAGTAGTGTTGGGGAATGTTGGTGTATTTAAGGAGTAGTGTTGGGGAATGTTGGTGTATTTTGGGGGTAGTGTTGAGGAATGTTGGTGTATTTTGGGATTAGAGTTGGGGAATGTTGGTGTATTTTGGGATTAGTGTTGGAGAATGTTGGTGTATTTTGGGATTAGTGTTTAGGAATATTGGTGTATTCTGGGATTGGTGATTGTTGGGTAAAAAGTGTTTTTCGGAATAGTCTTTGTTGAAAAATGTTGGTGTTTTGGAGAGATGTTTTTTCTGGAACGATGCTTGTTGGTCAATATTGGTGTTTGTTGAATGCTGGTGGTCTTGGGAATAGTGTTTGATGGAGGTGATTTTTTTTGGGCGGGGGGTAATGATGTTTTTTGGGAATTGTGCTATAGAAAGGTGTTTTGAGGAATGATATTTGTTGGAGAATATTGGTGTTTAGTGCAGAATAGTGGTGTTGGGCACTGTTGCTGTCTGGTGGAATATGATGTGAATATGATGTTGGTGTTTGGAAAGTAGTGGCGTAGATTATTGAGAGAATTGTAAGAAAAATAATAGGATTGATTAAATATTTGAGAAATGACGTCCAGGCTCAGACAAATATTTCATAGCTGTAGGTCATACCGATGCTTACCCACACTCACCCACAGCACATATATACATCATTTCTACATTATCTCACTGACAGTACATCAACCGAAGGCACGAGCTGCCGCTGCTGGTCATACATTTCTCTACCCAGCTGACATTCCAGTGCTCATCTCGTCCATCATTAATACTCTCCAGCGCGAGCACATATTACTAACACCAGTCTTATTCCTACGGCCTGAAGCCGCAGTGAGAAAACTGGGAATCAGACTCCCCTGAAGGATTCGTTGTGTCCTTAGAGCTGCAGAAGGAAACGAGCCAAATCATTCACTCTGAAGATTTCAATGAAGTGTCCTTTTCACTTTGTAGCATCGGTGACGAGGGATCACTCAGGACGGAATAATTGAGTGGATGTTCTTGATTAGAACACATGATGTGTGTCTGGGGAGGGGCTTGAGCAGGTCTTTCAATCTTTGAAGGATAAACCCCCCAAAAAAAGGTTGCTAAGAGTGAGAGACTTGGTGGCTTAGTGGGAAAAGCTTTGCCTCCCAACCCGGAGGTTGTTGGTTCGAATCCTGAGCCGGGTTGACTGTGATGGAGGTGGCACAAGAGAAGGTAAGTGTAAAATGGGATAATTTGAACTGTAAGATCTTCCTTCCTGAAGAAAACCTCAAGTGTGGGTGATAGCTTTTAAATAACCAGGGAGCCTAGCTTTTAAATATAAGTTATTCACCTTGTTTCCAGCTCTATAACCCCTGCTGGTCTTCTCTCTGGAAACCCCAGGGGGGGGAGCCTAGGTTATTTCCCCCATCCTGGGTATCACCCTCCAGCCTTCTTCTCATTTTCGCAACCATGACCTGAACATCCCAATCGGTACTTGAACCGATGACCTCCTGACCATGGAGGCATGGCATCTACCACTGTGCCACGGGACTTCACACTTGGACTTGTGGTTTTTGGAGCATTTATCTTTCAGATTTGTCACTGCTAAGCCCAAACTTCCAAAAGAGTTGCTTTAAGTGGGATTCGAACCCACAACCTCACAATCCCAGAGGCATGTCTTATACCACTGAGCCACAGGAACCTCATGGGTGAAAGCCTTTTTTTTTTGAACATTTATTGTTTAAATTCCTAGCTTGTGTTTCCTACACAGTCCTACACCGGCATCACTCGAGGAAGAGCTATTTGAGCTGACCTTGGTCAGCCCATGAGGACTCTGCAATCTGTGGTAGTTATTTAATGCATGCTCTTTAGATTAATTGGAAAACAAGGCAACGCTCCTGCCTCCAGCTCCAAACTTCCTTGTCCTCAGGGCTAAGGATTGGCCTTCCTAACTCCAGCTGAGATGATTAGCTGTCAATCACACCCTATCTCGCTTATAAGGAGCATAAACATGGAAGTATTGCTGTGAGCAGATGCTGCCAGGCAGGTTGGAAGTCAGCTTAAGCCTTGAAATGCTGGGAGTTATGACAGTTCTGGTGAGGTTTGTACTGCAGGATCGTTTTAATGTTTGGACATTTTACTGTCTGTACTGACCAGCTCTTCCCACAGCACCTGTATCTTCAAATCTACCAAAAAACAAATAAAAAAAATCCCAGCATGATATTGAGTTATTCAGCATTAAATAAACCAGTGATGCCAGGTATTGTCTGTGACGGAGGAAATACTGGAGATTGTAGTAGCTGAACCAAGTAAAGCCATGAACTCGAGGTTACTTTCAGGTCAGCTTTCAGAGCTCAGAGTACAGAAGGTTGCATTTGGGAAAGCAATGCTGCACAGTAGAACAGTGCACCACCCTCCAGATACAGTCGTATGGGGTTTTGAGAGGTTTCTGAGAGACTTCTTGGTCATCCAGAGCTCATCTTTGCTCATCTTTGCTCATCTTTCGGGCGAATGTGTTAAGAAATAACACATTTTGGGATGAGGAACATGCCTGAAGCTCCTCCTCCTAATCCAACGTACTATAAACAAGTCTTCGCAACCCTCCACCACCCCGTAACGTCTCTTAAAACCCTATCATCTCTGGCTCCACTTACCAGAGAAGGGGGACTGGCTTCCCACCACAAGCAGAAGCTACCTGAACTCCAGGCCAAAGTTCTCAAAGTTTTCCAAGTCCTATCCCCTCGGTTCAGTCTCCTCCCAAATCATCACATGCCGATGGCGGCATTGGTCCGACCTGGTCACTCTGTTAGCTTACTAGCTTCGTTACATTTTCCAAACTCATATCTTTGGAGAAAAGTAGGGGGTGAGTGCTACCTTTAGCTACCTTTAGCTACCTTCTTTAGCTACCTTCTTTAGCTACCTTCCCCTGGTTTGGTTACAGGGAGTTAGCGTAGAGTTAGCGTAGTCTAGAAGCAACACCCAGACTACATGGATCTTATAATGAGGTTGTAAGAGCTGGACTTCCACAGTTCCCCTGAATTATTAAGGACTCCACCCACCCAAGCCTCTGCCTGTTCTCACAGCTGCCCAGCGGCAGGAGGTTCCGAAGCTTGAGGACCAGAACCAGTCAGTTCAGAAACAGCTTCTATCCTCAAGCAATCAGGCTGCTGAACGAACAACAGCTTCTGTATCATCACACTTCCTCCCCATACACACACACACACACACACACACACACACACACACACACTCTGCACCCACAATGACCCACACTACACCTGAATTCACACCCCTCCCATTCAGATTATATCAAACCTGGACATTTAACTGCTTTAATCCAGTGCAATATTGTAAATAGAGACTGTTAGAGAAGTTAATGTGTAAATATTCAGCATATTATAATTTATAAATATGTGGCGTTTTATCGTACTACCATGAGGGAACGATGCACCCAAGTTTTTTTACTCACCTTTAGTGGTTTGGTTTGAACTGCCATTACTAGCAGTCTACACTGTACACAAAAAAAAACTTGCAGGGGATGGCTTGATGCAAGAGTGATTTATTAAGCAAATAAAACATGACAAAAGAATTAGGGCAAAACAAAGACGCACACCTGAAGCTGGCGAGTAACCGGGCGCTAGGCTAGCTATTGCTAACCAATACCTACAGGCAGTGCCTGGGGAAACTAGGAATAACCAAAAAGATGCTCGGGAACTTACGTGACTTGAGAGGTGAGAGATCAGCTGCAGAACCCAAAAGGCAACACCGACTTGGTAACGAGGCTCGCCCATGAACGGTACAACCAACGTGAACCTAGATGGAGAAGAAGCCTCCCTCTCTGATGGCTTCGTGGAATAGGACCGTGAACTTGAACCTAGCCGCCCTTGGCTAGTACGGCTTCATCTATGCAGACAGCACCATGAATCCATTAACTACCTTGACTGTGTTTAGTAGATACAGCTCGCTACCATGAATACCTTCGGTACGTTTAGCTCACTACCATGAACACCTTCGGTACGTACAGCTCGCTACCATGAACACCTTCTACCCGACTATCAAAATAAGTTCATCTCTCAAAGTCTGCACATCCCGACCTTCCTCCAGCCCGGACTCCAACCTAGGATTTTATAATAATATGACCCAATCAGCATTCGCCACCACACACTCAGCTTTTACCCCCTGGATGGAAACATAGAAATAAAGTATTTTGAGACGAAAAGTGTGAAAAAGTGTACGAGTAAAATGTGTGTTGTGTGATGTGGATGTGTGTGTGTGATGTACAGACATCTTGGAGCCTAACTTGTTTTGGCTCTGATTATTCTGGCAAAAGACGACGTAAAGATAATTCCAAGGCAAATGAAACTAATCTAATCTATCATGTACTGGTACATTATGATCCCTGCATATATATATATGATTATTATAATGATTATTTTTCTGATTCTGTAATACCATCGAATATCAAAGTTGGATGGGCAAGATCCCCATGTTTGATAAGAGTCAGTAAAGCTTGGAATTTCATCTAAATTCAGCCGTCATTCAGCAGTCATTCCTAATTACAGCTGGTTTGCGATCAGGCCTGATTCGCGATCTGAGACCTCGTCAAAAACCCCCCAAAACAATCCGAGCTAGGACTTAGGGTGCCCAAACTTTTGCACAGGCCACACTGGTGATTTAGATTTTTTTTGTGGGATGTGACGCAAATCCTGGATTTCGTGTCTAATTAGCTACAGAGGCCGTGTTTATTCCTTCTCAATGAAACAGAAAAATAAACTTCTATATTATTAGAAATAGCCAGAGGGCACCTGTCTCCACTCGCTTAATCAGTTGTTCCCAGTCTTCAGACGGCCGAGCAGGTGAGCTCCTGCTTTGCTGTAGTGCATGTAATCAGGGCATTTTATGAGGAGAACCGACTAAGCTCAGATCAGTGAAACTGTTCTCTGATGTTTTATGCATGAGGAAGAATTTCTGATGAACTGTATATAACTGGCTATTCACACGCATTCGCGTAATTACTCTACAGTGCATTGACCCACGCATCACTTTATCTTCGCCCAGTCGAGCGAATCCAGCGATTCTTCTATACTTGATGTTTTTTTGGCTCATTTCTTAAAATAAACAATATTTGGATATTTTTAGTTCTCGGTGCCCAAAATGCCTGTCTATTACTGTCCGTCCATCCATCCTCGTTCCCATTTCACCCTGGTCAGGCTCGTGCCGGGTCCATAGGGGCACATGGCCCGGAATACCACCTGGACGGGGCACCATTCCATCATGGATACCTGCCTAATGACCATGTTAAAATTAAATGGACTCTTAACTATCTGCCACTATTATTATTACCACCATTAACCATCATTACTCTCATTACTCCGACTATGATTATATTCTTAGGATTATTATATTATAATTATGTTGCACACTTGAGCAGTAGAACGGTCTTATGCGGTGGGTCAGGGATTATTATTTTTTTAAATAATTAATAAATACTCACTTTTGTAAGTCTGGGTTCCTCCAAAGATTTCATCGTCCAGCTCTGAGGGAGATTTCCTTGCTCACTGGGGGTCTTAGGGTTTCATATCCTATGTATCCTCTTACTGTTTTCTGATTCTGTAAAGCTGCTTTGGGACAATGGCAGTTGTAGAAAGAGCAGTACAAATAGATTTGATGATGATGATGATGATGAAGAAGATATCATCACACACTAATTCGCTCACAACTAGGGGTAATTTAGAATCAGAATCAGAAATACTTTATTGATCCCAGGAGAGAAAATTGCTGAGTTGTTACAGTTGCAAGCGTTTATTCTTACATTAACACTCTATAAAAAAAATCTGTACATATGTACATGATATAAAAATATATAAAGGATACGACTAGTTTAAATTATTGCACATATATAAAATGAATTGCATTACTATTACTGTTATAGAGTTTAATGGCTGCAGGTCGGAATGACCTCCTATGGCGCTTTGTGGTGCATTTCGGTGGAATTAGCATAGCCAGTTCACCTGCTGGACAAAAACCGAAGCATCCAAAGCAATGCTCCAGAGGGAAATTTCCAGAAGCAACCCACGCAGATACACATTAACCAGTGAGATTATGCAACCCATAACCCCAGGATCCTGGAGCTTGGCGCACAGGCTACGTGTACTGCCACTGTACCACCCCGTTACATAAGTGTAATTAGTGTAATTAATAGTCTAATTTTCCATTAGAATTTTAATTAGTAATAAACTTACAGACCCTAGAAACACAAATTACATAAGAGAGTGAAGTCAAGTGTATGTGTATGGGTAATGCTGAACTGTGGAACAGTTAGCAGCTAGCAGCTAGCATTGATTATAATAGGACAGTCTGTGCACTGCTGGCGCGAGTGATTATAAGGGTTTCAGGCATGTTTGGACTTCATCAGTCCACAGCACTCACCTGGGCCTCTCTGGATGTTCTGTAGCTTTGTAAGATGGTTCTTTTGACTCTTACATGAAGATAATGCAAGCAGTGCTGCACAGTAGAACTGGGCGCCACCCCGTTAACTCTTTAAACTTTCATGCAGTAATTGTTGGGAGTGATATGTGGGTTATGATTTGCCTTTCTTACCAGCATAGGAGCAGTTCTGTCAGAGACGTTGGTCTTCCAGCTCTTTTCATGTCCGCTACAGCTCCCCTGAACTACCATTTCCACATAGTCCACACACTGTAGAAACACTGTAAAGCGCAGGGTTCCCAGGTTAGACCCAGAGGAAAGACCCAGAAGAATTAGACCCAGAGGAAAGCGCCTGGTCCCTAGATAAGACCCAGAAGAATTAGACCCAGAGGAAAGCACCGGGTCCCTAGGTTGGACCCAGAGGAAAGACCCAAAGTAAAGTGCCGGGTCCCCAGGTCCACCACACCAGCTAAAAGATGCCCGTGTCGGCCAACATCGGTTTAAAAGTAACAAGGGAAGAGAGCGCCATCTGCTGACCTGGAGACAGCACGGCCAGACTGAGCATTAGACCACTGAGCCCCATGATTGTTAGCCAATGACTCAGAGAATTCATAAGCTGACAGCCCCTGCTTATAGTCGGTGACATTCCTCAGGCCTAATTTGCTAACTAAGGTCTGAGACCTTGTCCGAGGCCTTCGCAAGACTCAAACATCAAGCTATCAACATCAGGCATCATAAATGATTATAATAATAATGACAGTCATTTCACACTCGTATCCATTCTTAATAAATAGGACTGTCACTTTGTATTAAATCCTGCATGCGAGAAGCGACAAGGTCAGTGTGTCTCAGGGGAATGAAGTCCTGATGTCTTGTTTGAAAGAGGCAGCACAAAAGGCAGTAATTGAAAGGCTAGGACAGTGTCTCGGCGAAGGTGTCAATGTGCTTCTATGTCAAGGGGTTCTAAGCAAATTGACTTACTGAGGTTCAAGCCTGGTCTGTAATGCTAAGGGACTAAACCAGAGTGACGCTGAGAGTTCCATAGTATGCCAGTGGCCGGGCGGGAGGCAATGGGGCAGTGTGGTGGAAAACGATCAATGTGGGCTTTCCCACGGCTAGTGACGAATCACTCGGTATTAAACTGTTCAGATCCCTGCTGCTGTCCGCTGTCATCGCCAGCGCAGATGGCACCCTGACTGAGAAGCAGAACTCTCTGGGTGAAGTGTTACGGGGAAAACACAAGGATAACAAAACAATCTCACGCAGAACAAGCCCCCGACCGCTCTGGTATAATGGCGTGACTGCTCAGCGTGTGCCAGCAGGTGCAGAACAAATGGTATAAACGAAGTATATGAGAAACTGGAAGGCCGAGTCACATGTGACACTGCAGTCGTCCTCCTTGCTTCGTGCTCTCCTGCTGAGAAACTCCCAAAACCAGTCTGGAAAATAAGCAGTGGTTACTCCTTCAATATCTCTGGAAAAATTGAAGAACACTTATTGGCTGCTCCATCTGATCCCACAACATGTGGTTCTTGGGTCAAATGCCCTATACCTTATCTTTTTCCCTGCACCGATTCTACTGGAGATTGACGAGATACTGCCAGCTCTCGAGGCAGTGTTAGAAGGACCGCGGCCTCAGTGTGCCGCTAAACTGACGGAAAGGGAAAGAGACTATTACACAGCCCTCAAGAGACAGAAAGAGTGACCCAAGGGAGGTATTCTCTCTCTCTCTGCCAAAGCTCACCCAAGTGTACCCATATGGAAAGGCCGGCAGGAAAGGAACTTGCTTGTAATTTTTTCTAGATGTCAGTTTTGAACACAGTCCCCCTAAAAAAGGTTTGATGGCTTTGACGGAAAGCGCTTGTTTTCTATCCCAGGGGTTATTGGTTCAAGTCTGGTGGCTCTGCATCCAGAAAGGCCAGAGGAGGAATCCTTGCGCTTGACTTCAAAATAAGTTAATCGATTTAGCATTTAAACAATCAGCCATAACATTAAAACCACTGAAATGTAGTGAAAAGGGAAGGGATGATCTGGTTCCAGGCGTTGTCCATCAAGAGGTGGGTAGGCAGCAAGTCAACAGTAAGTTCTCGAAGCTGGAAAAATGGGCAAGTGTAAGAATCCGAGGGCCTGTTTACACCTGGCATCGACATGAGGTTTGTATCTGGATCTGGTCTCTCTTTACTTTCCCATATAAAAACATGTACATCACTGTCACTTTACTTCCTGTAAACAACGGGTTCTCATTGGACCAGACCATTTCGGAGGAGACCTTGAGAACTTGGAGAACTGTGGACTGGAGTTCAGGCAGGGTTCTGCTTGTGGTGGGAAACCAGTCCTCCCTTTTCAGTAAGTGGAGCCGAGAATGACAGGAGATAGGGTTTAAAGGGAGGTAGCGAGGAGGTGAAGGGTTGCCAAGATTTAGATTGGGAGGAGGAGCTTCAGGCATGTTCCTTAGGCATGTTCCTCACATCAATTAATAGAACCAAAAGTGGTTCTTCTATGGCATTACTTTTTATAGCATTTTTATTTTTGAGACCATATGTAAATAAAAATTAACTAATTAATTAAGATGACCAGTCTGTCCCTGGTTCTACAACGCTGTGGAACAATAGATGATTTCAAGCCAAGAAGCCAAGATTCACGGTCATTATCAGCGTCTTTTTGACAGACATATTTCCACTTGTCTGATGAAATCCGATCACAGGACATGCCTTCTGTTTAGACTTGTATTAAATGTGGACAAGATCCAGAATCAGGACCATGTGATCCGATCACCAAAAGCTCTGTTAATACCAGGCCCAAAGACACGTGCAGGCTCGGCGGCTGCATTTAAAAATAAAGATGCTATAAAAAGTTCTTTAAAAAAATAATGCCATAGAAGAACCACTTTTGGTTCAATTAATTGATGTGAGAAACATGCCTAAGGAACATGCCCGAAGCTCCTCCTCCCAATCTAAATCTTGGCAACCCTTCACCTCCCCGTAAACCCTATCTCCCGTCATTCCCGGCTCCACATACTGAAAAAAGGACTGGCTTCCCACCATAAGCAGAACCCTGCCTGAACTCCAGTCCACAGTTCTCCAAGTTCTCAAGGTCTCCTCCTAAATCATCATCTGCTGATAGCATTGTCCGAACTAGCAAAGCATGTGAAGGACCTTTTAAAAGAACCATTATTTAAAGGTTCTTCACACAACAACAAAAATGCTTAATGGAGTCAAAAGAGGTTCTTCTATGGTATCGCTTAAAAAACCTATTGTTGCATCTTTATTTTTAAAAGTGGTCAGTGGTCAGCACCTACCAATAGTACTCCAAGGAAGAAATCGAAAGCTTGTCACCATTTTTACCTTGACCAATCATAAAAACACTTCCACTTACACGCTTTACTTTACTGCTTTCAGATGCTGATGTTTTGTCTTGTCTCTCTTTTCTCCACCCGTTTGGTCCCGCCCGGTTGCCTAAGTGGTTGAGTCCGCCCCTGCCTTCCACGTCCGGCAGGATCTGCAAGGGTCCAGATGTTACAAGACCTGGGCTGATGATGATGTTAAATTTTTGTCAAGATTAAAGTGGTTCTCCTTGAATGCTTGATGATGTGTACATGATGTGTAGCCCCACCCATCCCCATATGTTCCAATGACAAAACCCCATTTTTATCCTCTAAACTGTCCTTCCGTCTCCAGTGTCTTCAAATCCCAAGTCAGTTCTCCCTGTGCTGATATCAGCCCATTTTTATTTCCCCCACAGAAATCAGTTTTTAAACCCTTACTCTGGTCCATCATAAGAAGGTGGAGCTACGTTTAGGAACTAAGTGATTGACAGCTGGACCTGCATGCCACCCTTTCTGAGTTGTAGTGGATCTTACTTTTACTGTTGGAGCGTCCACTTACCAGACAAAGTGGAAATCCAGCGGGAAATCTGCTCTGCTTCTGCGCTGGAAGCTCAGTGAAGGCGGTCTGAGACACTGAGGCCTGGTCTGGAAGAAAGAGGGAGTTGGGTGATGAGTCTGTCTCCGTCTCTTCTGCCTCAGGAGTCTTCTTGTAGATCAACCGGGGTCGTCAATTTCAGCCCTGGACAGCCCTCATCAGAGGTGATTTCCCTGCTCAATCACACCTGGTCCAACTCATCAGTAGGTGTACTTGGTGTGTTAGGCCTGGGAAAGTGCCCAACAAGTAGTTGCGACAACCTTAAAGCTACCAACCGAGCTTACCACCAGGAATAAGTGGGCTAATCAGCCTGTACTGCTGGCTCTAGAGACCCTGATTTGGGGGGTAGGGGGGTCTGGCTATTTTCCTGTATTCTCCAGCATTCATCTTCCACTGTGTTCAACAGTGTTGCACATGCATGGAGAGCTGCTCCAGTTCTGAACACAGATCCACCTGGCCAGCAAGAATAGAACATAGACCACCACATGCACCTCAGGACCCGACAACAGTGGTAGCTTCTCTTGAACATTTGATGTCAGAATCTGAATCAGGAGTGGGTCAACATGGCTGAATTTACAACCTTGACATTTGTGACACAGAAGGAGAAGAAAGCACATTATGGCCCTCAGCATTGACCTTGATCTGCTGCACCGCTGAATGGTTCATAGGTTGGACTCAAAGAAGAGACGAAACCTTTTCAACTGGGCAAGAGCACATCACATGATGCTGTATCTGCCTCAGGTGCCTCATGCAGTTTCAAGTTCCTAGGGCTGTGTCTTCATTGTCTACTCCAGACTAAAAGACTTTGTCCTCTTTTTGGGATCTAAAAACATGTCCAGCCGGGACTTCTAAACTAAAAGGTCTAAATTTGCATGGATTTTATATCAGTGTACATTTTTTACCAGGTTTAAACTCTTTAACGTCTCTTTAAATCTCACTTTCTCGGGTCTCTAAGTGGCTCAACGGGCTCACGAGCAACCAGGTCCTGGGGTCACGAGTCCGAATCCCGAGCCATGCCGCTTTGCCATCGGCAGCCGGAGTCCTAGAGAGCACAGTTTGCTGATACCACTGCTGGATTTCATAGAAGGCTAGTAATGCAATAGCAAATCAGTACAGTAATGAAAACTACCTCTTCAAACGAGCTAATAAGCTACGAGCTAATTGGTTCACTGTTCTGACCGATGAGGACGTGATGTCTTCTTGGCAACATTGTCACGTTAGGGCACTTTATTTATGTTAAAATATAAAATTCAAGCTCCTCTGTTGGCTGGTTGCAGTATGATGTGTAGCCCCGCCCCTCCCCTCCCCATATGTTTCAATGACAAAACCCCGCCCATTATCTCCTCTAAACTGTTCCTCCACCTCCAGGGTCTTTAAATCTCAAGTCAGTTCTCCCTAAGCTGATATTGGCCCAATTTTACCCCCCCCCCCCCCGTCCCCAAGAAATCAGTTTTTAACCCTTACTCTGCTCTATCATAAGAAGGCGGAGCTATGATTAGGAACTAAGTGATTGACAGCTAGACCTGCATGCCACCCTTTCTGTTCATTACATAGAGGAGCTGAGTTGTAGTGGATCTTACTTACCGGACAAACTGAGAATCCGGCGGGGGAATCTTCTCTGCTTCTGCGCTGGAAGCTCAGTGAAGGCGGTCTGAGACACTGAGGCCTGGTCTGGGAGAAAGGGGGTCTACCAAATGAGTAGGTGATGAGTCTGGCTCCACCTCTGTCTTCGTCACTACTGTTTTACGTCACTACACTATTATTATAGAAGGGAGCGTAAAAACAGCCTCCAGGTTACCTACAATATTGTCGCATCTCCAAAATGCAAGGAGGAGGAGAGGGCAAAATATTCTTAACTCTGAATGGAAGTCAATGTCAAACAATAGTTTACTCCAGAGCTTTTCTACTGGTCTATTCATCCAGAATTATTGACAAAGTGTACAGAAACAGCTACTGGGTTCCAACCATGGAGAAAACAGACAAACATGGAGATACATGGTTTTTCATTGGACAGCAGAGATATGTAATCTGCTACTCCAATATCATCATGCTCATCACACACCGAGGCGTATAGCTCAGTAACTACAGGGACTTCTGTACAAACTGCTGGGACTATTCCTTAATAATAGAAGTGTGTAATGAAACCTTAGGCCCATCGGCAGACCACTGGCCATTTAAGGGGTTAAACATTCAGAATATGAAGTTATGAACTTACTTTTAAAACTCAAAATCACTAAAGTTGAGCCAGTTCAGATCAGATACTGCAAAACTAACAGTGGTTTCAGTTGCAGTCTAATCAAAAAGGAGCCTAGAAAGAACTGAAAAGAGTGGAACTCTAGGTGCTATATAGAACCCTTTATAAAATAAGGGTATATATATATATATAGTTAATTAATTTAATTAATTAAAGGTGCATTTGGTTAGGTGCATTTGGTTCTTTGTCACAGTTCTGTATAAAACTAACAAAGAACCCTTAAAGAACCTCCCTATTAAGGGTGTAAGATGGGTTGAGTACGCTGCCTGGGTATCGCAGTCAAAATCAAATATTTTTTGCTGCTGCGCTGATTCAGATCATCAGCATATAATTGCAGTAAACAAGGCAATCACAATGACATTTATGTCAGAATCACATCATCTGGCTTTGCTGTTGTTTGTGGGAGTCGACAGCTCAATGTCAAGAGCCCGAGCTCTGATGCTCTGATGATGGATGTTTTAATTTATGTCTATTTAATCAATCACAGAGCTGTGGGTTGGTCTTTTTCTCTTTATTTTTATTTTTTGGGAGGAGGAGGGGGGATTGTTTATTAATCTTGGTTTGTATTATCTGCAATATCCCCATCCACAACATCACCAATTTACTGTACCAACGAAACTAGTAAGCCATTACTCATTAGATTTCCCAGACAGGGTATCACTGATCATACTATATTACTAGAAAGATTAGAGAAAATGGTTGGAATCACAGGGACAGCCCTATCATGGTTCCAATCATATCTAACGGGACGCTATCAATTTGTAAACATAAAAGATTTATCTTCAAACTACGCAGAAGTAAGATATGGAGTTCCGCAAGGCTCAATTTTAGGACCGCTATTATTTACATTATACATGTTACCACTGGGCTCAGTTATAAGCAGACATGGCGTTAATTTCCATTTCTATGCAGATGCAGCTCTATATATCAGCCAAACCTGACGATACATTTAGACTACAGAAAATGAAGGACTGTGTAAAGGATATAAAACTCTGGATGTCACATAACTTCCTTCTCCTCAACAGTGACAAAACCGAAGTTCTCCTTTTAGGTCCAAAAGACTCTAGAAATAAACTATCAGACTTAATGTTAGACGATCACTCAGGTTTGTTGACGGTGGAGCAGATAGATGCTGATGTTCTCAGGGTACGCCGTGTCCGTGTTACCTTCTGGCTCTCTCCTTTTAATTATGCTGTGATAATCACACCTGCCGGAGTCGTTAGACATACCCTGATGCTGATGCTCAACATTCTCTGCCCTCCATAAAATTCCTCTTAGAACTAACTTTTCTCTTTTTACCTTCTTCAAGTAAATGGCCACCCAGCCCGACCTGCTGGAAGATTGCCAGCTGAGGTCCCCTCTACCTGCGTCTAACCAGCTGCCATCTACCAGTCCGGCCAGCGGGTCCCTCCCAACCCGCCACCACCCATGGCTCACCCGCCTGCCGCTGCTGCCTGTTTGGTGGCCGTGCTGAAACCTAGATGGACTCGTGTCTGTCTGACACTATTAATATCACCACTATTAACTTTCTGTTGTATCTGCTTTGGTAATTTTTATCATTAATGTTTAAATAGTTCTGACCTGAGGAGGATGGGTCCCCCTTGTGAGTCTTGGTTCCTCCCAAGGTTTCTTCCTCCAGCTCTGAGGGAGTTTTTCCTTGCCACTGTCGCCGTTGGCTTGCTCACGGGGGTCTTTGATGCTTCATGTTATTTCTTCTTTCTTCTCTGTCTCTGTTCTTTATTAAGTACTAATTATGTAAAGCTGCTTTGTGACGACAACAGTTGTAAAAAGCTACAAAAATAAATTTGACTTGACTTGACTTGACTTCCCAGTGAGTGCTGAATCACTGAATCACTGAGTCATGAATCAGTTTTTTTACTATTATGATTCTGAATCATTTTTGCAGCCAAACTGAAAGCATAAGAAAAGCTCATACAGAACAGCTATGCTACACATGTCCAAATATTTGTGGACACTCATTCTAATGAGCGCATTCAGCTTCTTTACGTTGCTGACACACACACACACACACACACACACACATCGTTTGTTTGGTCCACTGCCAAATAAACCAACATGGCACCATGTCAGCTAATGCCGGGCATGGGCTAAGGGGGGGGGGTATGAAGCCCCTCAGCATCGAGCTGTGAAGCAGTGGACAAACCGCATTCTCTGGAATGATGGATGGTGGTGCTCCAATAAGTACTTTCGAGATGAGTTGGGGGGTTGGTTGGGGTTAATGATGAGGTGGGATGGTGATCATCCTGACGACATCCTGACCTCACTACCCTTAATTGCCTTGGTTTCAGAAGACACTATGAATGAAGCAGGTGTCCCAATACTTTTTGTCTATTTAGTGTAGCTCAAATAAGCTTAACTAGAATGATGAACAGCATGACCAGCCACACCACACTGGTCCACCTGTATGACCATCTTTATCAAACTAGCCAACTAATATGACCAATAGCAGAATGACCAGGCATGTTGACTAGCATGATCAGCCTGCCCAAGAACAATATGGCTGAGCATGTGTGGTGCAACATGTGGTTGGTGTGGTGCAACAAATAACACCACTACCAAGAGCAGTATGACTAAGCTAGCTGATCAGTATGTCCAGCATGAAATCAAGTCTAGTCTTCTGATTCTGATTTTAGGACCCAATGAATTGAATATTCAACATATTCATAAACATTTGTTCATTTTAAGGAATATTTTCTACTGAATCTGAGCAGCATTACTTAAAATTAAATTAAATATAAAACTGAAGATGGGCTCATTTCGAGTCCGTTCTCTTTCGGCCCGGACGAAGAAATCTCGACTTTAGAAAGATAAAGCCACTCATTTAAAGGCCTTGTCCTACTCCCTGCCTTTACCCTGAGCACAGTCAGTTCTGCTGAGTACATGATGGACTGCTGATACTGTTTGCAGATCCAGAAACTCATCAGTAGAAGCAGTTTAGAAACAGATGAACCTCCAGATCAAATATTTGTGAATAAGATGTGAAGCTTACAGAGCTGTTAGTGAATCCAGCCCCAGCTTATTTTGTTCCCAGACAATTTAACTAAATTACACCGAAGTGCCCAGAAGGCCTTGGGCATTGAGCTGATAAAGGACACAGTAGAACATCTTATAATTGGAGAATTATTTAGAGTAACAAGTTCGTCAGAAGAAAGTATAAAACATTGGCTCCCATAGTTACGAAGTAATAGGACTTAGTATGTAACCCCTTCTGTGTTAAGGGGTTACATAGCTAGAACCCCTTTGGCGAGTATTTCAGTACAATTTAGTAGGAGAGGTTTTGGAACTTGCCATCATTGTACTCAAAATAGTACTCCAGAGCTTGGACCTCACACTTAGCCAGGCCACACCTAGAACCTAAAGAAGCCCAAACAAGTTCCATGGTGTGTTTCTTGTCATGGCTGAATAATGAGAGTTCAGTACATGGATGTGACAAACTGTGAAGCTCAAACGCTGCTGTTCCTCCTTCAAAAGAACATCCAGCAGAACCAATGTTCCTCTTTCAAAAGAACATCCAGCAGAACCAATGTTCCTCTTTCAAAAGAACATCCAGCAGAACCAATGTTCCTCTTTCAAAAGAACATCAAAAACAGAGCTGTAAAACAGGCCGATTCCAAAACCCCAAAACTGTTACATCACAGTCTGACTCATCATATTTACACCCCCTAAAATGTACATAAACCCCACCCACTAGAGAAATCCCTAGTCAAATACGTGATCGTGACTTCAGGAGAATATGGTGGAGAGCAGCTCCTGACCTCTAGACTCTTACTAGTTGTGGAAATATGGGCTGCTACTAGAACCTGGTTCCATGACCATGGCTTTTCCTGGGCCAGGGTCAACACAAAGGTCGCCCACAACCAAGCAAAAGCCATGGTGCTATGCTAAAAGCTAACACTGATAGGTTAGGTTCCAGGTAGGTTCTAGGTAGGTTCCAGGTGGACATGGGCTCTGAGTGGGTTTCTACATGTGGTGTTAGTGGGACCCAGTTGGGCGTTCCAGCACACCTTAGGCTCAGCAATCTGCAGTGTACAACCCAGATGGGGCCCATGTTTAACCCATCCTTAACCCATCACTGACCACGGTGGGCCAATATTCATATGTGGGGCCAACATGGAACACATAGACTTTCTTAGATTCTTAGTTGGGCTACACCATACTGGGTTTACATCACTTGGCTATCTGGGATTACATCACTGTGGTTCTAACCAGCAAAACCTCCAACACCTATAGCAGGAGTACCACTTCCCTACCAAAGTCTCTGCTCCTCACACGCCTCATCCGACTGTTGGTTTAGATACCGAATCAGATGATGTCATCCAGAAGCAGTAGAAAGGCAACCTGAAACTCTCAGAAGTCTGGGAACTAGAATTTGAGAAACTCAACCAACGCGTACCGTAAGATTTGCAACGGTGACCTTGCAGGCCTTTACTCAAGCCATACTCAATTATCACCACCTGTTGCCAACCATCCCATTATGGCAGGGTTAATTCACTGAATTGAAACACTCCAGCAATGCAAATGAGGGGTAAGTGGTGCTGGAGAAATGAATAAATTCATGACTCATTGTTTCATGGGACACAGAAGTGCCAACAGCCCACTGTGCTTACAATTCTTTCTATTGTCTTATTTTTCCTGTCTCATTTTTACTCAATGAATGGAAAAATAAAATACCCTGTTCGATTCATTCTCTGGAACTCGTCTGAACATTCCCCTTCATCTACCGGACTCTGTAAAAGGTATACACATAAGCTAAAAGGTAGACTCACCTGTTTCTCCAGAGTTTCTCCAAAAATCAATAGCATTCATATGGAGTTTGGCCCATTTGACATATAAGGGGGGCAAATCCTCCAGACTCTACTCTTATGGGAAAGCTTAGCAGAGCTTACAGAGTTCACAGACTTGATTGCACTCAGCCACAACAAGAGCAATATGAGGCCAGGCACTGTTCCACAGCCACAGCCCGAAGCCTTGGAGGCTGTTAAACCCTTTTAGCGGAATTCATTAATTAGAACAAAGCATTCAAATCTGAAATTAGTAGAATTTATTAATTAGAAAGACTGACTTGCTCTTTTTTGATTTGTAGTGCATGTGGGCAAGAGAAGTCATCTGAAAGCCAGTCAACAGATCTAATATATCTGCAGGAGAGGTCTTTAAAGTCTTTATAAGATTACGTAGACAGTGTAGAGCACATCACCGCTGTCCCACAAAAACCTTGTATCTCCAAATGATGTTCTATGCAGAACCAATGCCTTTACCAAAGACTAATTTTAATGGTTTAATATAATAATTCAGTAGTTTATGAATATGTTGAATATTCGATTCATTGAGTCCTAAAATCAGAATAAGAAGACTAGACTTAATTTCATGCTGGACATACTGATCAGCTAGCTTAGTCATACCGCTCTTGGTCATTCTAGTCAACAAGCTTGATCATACTGGTTGACTGGCTTGGTCATTATGGCTAGGCTGGTCATTCTGGTCATTCTGATCAATAAGCTTGGTCATAATGAATGGCTTGGTCATTATGACTAGGCTGGTCATTCTGGTCATTCTGATCAATAAGCTTGGTCATAATAAATGGCTTGGTCATTATGACTAGGCTGGTCATGCTGAGCATTCTGATCAATAAGCTTGGTCATACTGAATGGCTTGGTCATTATGGCTAGGCTGGTCATTCTGATCAATAAGCTTGGGCATAATAAATAGCTTGGTCATTATGGCTAGGCTGGTCATTCTGGTCATTCTGATCAATAAGCTTGGTCATAATGAATGGCTTGGTCATTATGGCTAGGCTGGTCATTCTGATCAATAAGCTTGGTCATACTGAATCGCTTGGTCATTATGGCTAGGCTGGTCATTCTGGTCATTCTGATCAATAAGCTTGGTCATAATGAATGGCTTGGTCATGATGGCTAGGCTGGTCATGCTGATCATTCTGGTCAATAAGCTTGGTCATTAAGAATGGCTTGGTCATTATGGCTAGGCTGGTCCTGCTGATAATTCTGATCAATGAGCATGGTCATACTGAATGGCTTGGTCATGATGGCTAGGCTGGTCATTCTGGTCATTGTGATCAGTATACTGAATGGCTTTGTCAATATGGCTAGGCTGGTCATTTTGGTCATTCTGATCAATAAGCATATTGGTCATACTGGTTGATTAGCTTGATTATGATAGCTATGCTGGTCATGCTGGTCAACAAGCTTGTTCATACTGGTTGACTAGCTTGGTCAAGATGGCTAGGCTGGTCATTCTGGTCATTCTGGTCAATAGGCTTGATCATACTGGTTGACTGGTTTGGTCATGATGGCTTGGCTGGTCATGCTGGTCATTGTGATCAGTATACTGAATGGCTTTGTCAATATGGCTAGGCTGGTCATTTTGGTCATTCTGATCAATAAGCATATTGGTCATACTGGTTGATTAGCTTGATTATGATAGCTATGCTGGTCATGCTGGTCAACAAGCTTGTTCATACTGGTTGACTAGCTTGGTCAAGATGGCTAGGCTGGTCATTCTGGTCATTCTGGTCAATAGGCTTGGTCATACTGGTTGATTAGCTTGATTATGATGGCTATGCTGGTCAACAAGCTTGGTCATACTGGTTGACTAGCTTGGTCAAGATGCCTAGGCTGGTCATTTTGGTCATTCTGGTCATTCTGGTCAATAGGCTTGGTCATACTGGTTGACTAGCTTGGTCAAGATGGCTAGGCTGGTCATTCTGGTCAATAGTCTTGGTCATACTGGTTGATTAGCTTGATTATGATGGCTATGCTGGTCATGCTGGTCAACAAGCTTGGTCATACTGGTTGACTGGTTGGTCATTATGGCTAGGTCATACTGGTCCATACGCAAGTTGGTAATTGGATTCTGAATGTATCCTGGAATGAACTCGAGTGTGAGCAGAACATTTAGCTTTAAAGCTGCAGACCGTGTCAAAAGCACTCACACACCCGCAGTCCTCTCAACACACTCTTTCCCAGCGTCACCACTCTCGAGACGGAGATGCAGATGGAGGCAGCACTCTCCACCACTGCTGTGAATAGCACAGGTTCTAATCTGTGCCTGCAGATGTTCATCATGTGTCTCTCTTCAAGTCTTCAGCCAGAAGACAGATTTAGCTGCTCCTTTTCACTCCGTGTTTTAGTGAATAGTTGATTGCTATGCATCATCTGCAGTAGATCACGCAGAACCACTGACAGAAGGGGATGGTAAGTAGCAGTCCCGTACATTATAAACCACCAGTGCTTTCAAACCCTGCTCCTGGAGAGATACCTCCTCTCAGACAGACTTTGGATCCAACCCTGATCTTCTACACCGGATACCAACTGGAAATACCTGGGTGTGTTTTGGTTAGATTTAGGTTGGAGGGCTGAAGACCATTGCTGGTTGATTAGCTTGATCATGATGGCTAGGCTTGTCTTTCTGGTCATTCTGGTCAATAGGCTTGGTCATACTGGTTGATTAGCTTGATCATGATGGCTAGGCTTGTCATTCTGGTCATGCTGGTCAACAAGCTTGGTCATACTGGTTGACTAGCTTGGTCAAGATGCCTAGGCTGGCCATGCTGGTCATTCTGGTCAATAAGCTTGGTCATGCTGGTTGACTAGGTTGGAGGGCTGAAGACCACTGCTCAAATCAAAGTGGGTTCTACATACGAATAAATGGTTCTTGGGCTTGTAATGATTGAGGAACCTCTTTTAGTGCTATATTAAGTTACAAGGTTCATCTACTCAAAGGTTTCCCAGTGATCCAGATGGTTCCTTGAGTTGTTATGGTTCCACCACTGCCATCTTTACTAAAGAACCTATGAAGAACCCTTTTTTGGATGGGCTTAACCGAGCAGGTTCTCCAGCATGATTAGGCCAGGTTACCAGCATGACCAGTATGACCAAAATGGTTGACCAGCAAGACCAGCATGATCAAGCCGGCTAGCATGCTAGCATGACCAAGGTGGTAGATCAGCATTACCAAGCTGGTTGACTAGCATTACAAGTATGACCCAGGTTGACGACCAGCATGACATACTGATCAGCTAGCTTAGTCATACTGCTCTTGGTCATGCTGGTCAACAATATTGGTCAACAGGTTTGGTTATACTGGTAGACTAGCTTGGTCATGATGGTTTAATTGGTCATAATGATCACCAAACTTGTTTATACCGGTTGACTAGCTTGGACATGACAGTTGAACTGGTCATGCTGGTCAACAAGCTTAGCCATATTGCTCTTGGTCACACTGGGCATGTTGGTCAACTTGGTCATACTGGTTGACTAGCTTGGTCATGATGGTCGGACTTGGTTATACTGCTCTTGGTCAGGCTGGTTATGCTGGTAAACAAAATTGGTCATGATGGTCATGGAGGTCAACAAGCTTAATCAAACTGGTTGATTGGCTTGGTCATGATGGCTAGGCTGGTCATTCTGGTCAATAAGCTTGGTCATACTGAATGGCTTGGTTGACCAGCAGGACCAGCATAATCAAGCCGGCGAACTAGCATGACCAAGGTGGTAGATCAGCATTACCAAGCTGGTTGACTAGCATCACAAGTACGACCCAGGTTGACGACCAGCATGACCAGCCTGACCCCAATGGTCCACCAGTATAACTGCTCCAGATGGGTCAAGTTGGTCATGTTGATGGACCAAACGAACCAGACAGTTCTGGGAGAACAGTGCAGAGCCATTTTTCAGATGATCTATGGGACACCTGCTCACGGATGGCTGTGGAATCACTATAGATCAAACCGGCAACCTCCTGAGCTTACGATTGGCTGGCTGCTCCACTCAGGAGCCCAAAAGATGGTGTATTTCCACTCGTTTTCTAACAGTTTAGTTTAGATTCATTTTACTTGTCATTAGTTGTGTGTTTGTCATAGGTTCTTCATAGGTTCTTCATAGGTTAAGTAAAGATAGTAAAGTAATAGTAATAGTAAAGATGGCAGTGGTAGAACCATAACAACTCAAAGAACCATCTGGATCACTGGGAAACCTTTGAGTAGATTAATCATTTAGTTTAATTATTGAAATATATAATACATTAATGATCATTTGCTTTGTTGTTTTATTTAATGACATTTTAATTCCTTTGGTTTATGGCTGTATTAAAAAAGAGGATGATGCCAGGTTTTTGTTAGGCCGCAGTACTGAGGCCCTCCAGGACCTGAGTGAGACATCTGCATCTGCATTCCATGCAGTCCTCAGAGCTCCACTGAGCTAGACGAGGAACTTGTTGCATTATGCAAGACTGGCATTGTGACTAAAATCATCAGGGCATCATTTTCTGAAGAGCGACTGTGTGCTCAGTGATGCTGCTGCTTCTCCGGATGCCCCGCAGATGCTGATGAAGACTCACAGGTGCACGTCATCATCTCCCACTCTCTTCTCAGGTGTGTTGACATTTTCTGGTTGGCTTTAATTGAGAAGCAGGACACGCTGTTTCGCAGCACCAGCTGTTGGGTTCTGGAGCAACAGCATCAACAAAAAACGCTCAGGGCAAACAGAACTAACGGATTAGGAAGGCCGGCTCGGCTGAAGGAGTAAAGCTGGACTCTCTGGAGGATGTGACAGAATGATGGACGATCACCTGCCCCTGCAGTCCACACAGGAACACAGAGATCCTTCTTACCCGCTGCAATAAGGCCGTACAGTGAGTCTCCCTACAGTAGAGTGTACTGATCTCCGGCAGATTTACACCCCACAGCTCAATGTAAACAGTATCTCTACATGCTGTGTACTGCACTGCACTGCGCTGTGCTGTCTTTCATAGCCTGCTCCTGTTATCACACTCTCACTCTCACTATACAGTAGGCTGATATTACTGCTGCTAATCTTAGCAATATAATAAAATTTAATTAAACCACTTCATGCTCTGCAGGACATGTCAGCTGCTGCTCTCATGTGTTATGTAGAATATATACATACTGTATTTGTATAAAAAAAAATAAATAAATAAATAAAAATATATATATATATACACACACACACACACACACATTAAAACATATGCATCACTACTGTAACTTCCACAACTATCTTACTGTCCTTCCATCCATCCTTTTAATCTATCTGCCCTTCCATCCAGCTGTCTAATCTAGCTAATCTAATCTATCCATCCATTTAATCTAGCTGTCCTTTGATCCATCCATCCAATCTATCTGGCTCTCCATCTATCCATCTAACCTATCTGCCTATCCAACCATCCATCCATCATACTAATATATCTGCCCTTCCAGCAATCCATCTAATCTATCTGTCCCTTCATCCATCCATCTAATCTAGCTGTCCCTACATCCACCAATCTAATCTAGCTGTCCCTACATCCATCAATCTAATCTAGCTATCCTTTATCCCATCCATCCATCCATCTAATTTTGCTGTCCTTCCACTCATCCATCTAATCTATCTGTCCCTCCATCCATCCATCTAATCTAGCTGTCCCTACATCCATCAATCTAATCTAGCTATCCTTCATCCCATCCATCCATCTAATCTATCTGTCCCTCCCTCCATCCATCTAATCTATCTGCCCTTCCAGCAATCCATCTAATCTATCTGTCCCTTCATCCATCCATCTAATCTATCTGTCCTTCATCCCATCCATCCATCTAATCTATCTGTCCCTCCCTCCATCCATCTAATCTATCTGCCCTTCCAGCAATCCATCTAATCTATCTGTCCCTTCATCCATCCATCTAATCTATCTGTCCTTCATCCCATCCATCCATCTAATCTATTTGTTCCTCCATCCATCCATCTAATCTATCTGTCCCTCCATCCATCCATCTAATCTATCTGTCCTTCCACTCATCCATCTAATCTAGCTGTCCTTCCATCCATCCATCTAATCTATCTGCCCTTCCAGCAATCCATCTAATCTATCTGTCCCTCCATCTATCCATCTAATCTATCTGTCCCTACATCCATCAATCTAATCTAGCTATCCTTCATTCCATCCATCCATCTAATTTTGCTGTCCTTCCACTCATCCATCTAATCTAGCTGTCCTTCCACCATCCATCTAATCTATCTGTTCTTTGATCCATCCATCTAATCTAGCTGTCTGTCCTTCCTTCCATCCATCCATCCATCTAATCTTGCTGTCCTTCCATCCAGCCGTCTAATCTAGCTGCCCTTCCATCCAGCCGTCTTATCCATCTTCCCTTCAGTTTTTCTGTCCATTCATCTATCTAATCTATTATCTGGTCTATCTGTCTTTTTATCAATCTATTCATCCATCCATCCATCCATCCATCTGCCTGTCCAATAACCTACTCATCTATTCATCCATCCATCTGCCTGTCCAATAACCTACTCATCTATTCATCCATCTGTCTGCCTGTCCAATAACCTACTCATCTATTCATCCATCCATCTGCCTGTCCAATAACCTACTCATCTATTCATCCATCCATCTGCCTGTCCAATAACCTATTCATCTATTCATCCATCCATCTGCCTGTCCAATAACCTACTCATCTATTCATCCATCCATCTGCCTGTCCAATAACCTATTCATCCATCCATCTGTCTGTCCAATAACCTACTCACCTATTTATCCATCTGTCTGCCTGTCCAATAACCTACTCATCTATTAATCCATCCATCTGCCTGTCCAATAACCTACTCATCTATTAATCCATCCATCTGTCTGTCCAATAACCTACTCATCTATTAATCCATCCATCTGTCTGTCCAATAACCTACTCATCTATTCATCCATACATCTGTCTGTCCATCCAATAACCTACCCGTCTATCCAGTCATCCATCTGTCCATTCATCCAATAATCTACCCATCAATCAAATTCAATCTGTTTGTCCCTTTACCCATCCATCCAGTCTATCCGTCTGTCCGTCTGTCCATCTATTCATCCATTTTATCTGTCTGTCTGTCCTCCATCTATCAGTTCATCCTATTTGTCTGTCTGTCCATCTATTTATCTATCCATCTAATCCATCTGTCCCTTTATTTAATATTCTTCCCATCCATCCATCAATTTATCCTATCAGTCTGTCCATCCATCAATCTGTCTTATCTATCCATCCATCCATCAATCCATCTTATCTATCTGTCCATGTATCCATCTTACCTATCTGTCCGTCTGTCTGTCCATCTATCTATCTTATCTATCTGTCTGTCTGTATATCTGTCTATCCATCCATCTTATCTATTTGTCTGTCTGTCCATTGATCCATCTTATCTATCTGTCCGTCTGTCTATCCATCCATCTAATCTAGCTGTCCCTACATCCATCAATCTAATCTAGCTATCCTTCATCCCATCCATCCATCTAATCTATCTGTCCCTCCCTCCATCCATCTAATCTATCTGCCCTTCCAGCAATCCATCTAATCTATCTGTCCCTTCATCCATCCATCTAATCTATCTGTCCTTCATCCCATCCATCCATCTAATCTATCTGTCCCTCCCTCCATCCATCTAATCTATCTGCCCTTCCAGCAATCCATCTAATCTATCTGTCCCTTCATCCATCCATCTAATCTATCTGTCCTTCATCCCATCCATCTATCTAATCTATTTGTTCCTCCATCCATCCATCTAATCTATCTGTCCCTCCATCCATCCATCTAATCTATCTGTCCTTCCACTCATCCATCTAATCTAGCTGTCCTTCCATCCATCCATCTAATCTATCTGCCCTTCCAGCAATCCATCTAATCTATCTGTCCCTCCATCTATCCATCTAATCTATCTGTCCCTACATCCATCAATCTAATCTAGCTATCCTTCATTCCATCCATCCATCTAATTTTGCTGTCCATGTATCCATCTTACCTATCTGTCCGTCTGTCTGTCCATCTATCTATCTTATCTATCTGTCTGTCTGTATATCTGTCTATCCATCCATCTTATCTATTTGTCTGTCTGTCCATTGATCCATCTTATCTATCTGTCCGTCTGTCTATCCATCCATCCATCCATCCATCCATCCATCCATCTTATCTATCTGTTCGTCTGTCTATCCATCCATCCATCCATCCATCTTATCTATCTGTCCGTCTGTCTATCCATCCATCCATCCATCTTATCTATCCATCCATCTGTCTATCCATCCATCCATCTTATCTATCCATCCATCCATCAAGCCATCCATCAAATCTGTCTCTGTCTATCCATCCATCCATCCGTCCTTCTAACCATCCAATAATCCACTCATCCATCCATCCATCCAATCTATCTGTCCGTCCGTCCACCCAATAATCTACCCGTCCAACTATCTAATGTGTGGTTTGGGACACAGCCACTTCTCTGCCTTCCACCAAACCCCTGCAGATGGACCCACAACAAACTACTCTGACCGAACCCAGTGCCGAACATCAATTCTGTGACTTTCAAAAATGTAGTCCCTGCAAGACCACAATGATGTAAACCTGAGATTCAGAAACGTCCGTCCAAACCATGTTTCTATGGAAACATGAGAAGATGACCAAAAGCATGTTCTGCTCGGCTTTGTTTAACTGCAGTGACCTGTACATTTTACCCCCTTGCTGCCCTACATATTATATATACCATATACCATATATCATCTGTTTGGCATTCCATCCAGCTAATCCCGCACGCTTCCCTTTTTTCCTAATCTTTTATTTATGCCCTGTAACCCATTCTCTGTAAACTCCATATATAGATATATGGATGAGAACTTTTCCTGCACACACAGTGCTGAGCTTTCCTTCCTCAGCTCAGTTTTTCCAGTGTGTCGTGATGTTTTTCAATGCCTCCTCTCCAAAGCCTTGCTGAACTGTCTCCACGTATCTAAATCCCCTTTCACAAGAATGATAAACAGCCACAAATAGCGATAATGTGACCAGACCCCTCTGTTTGACAACAACATTGAGGAACCCTGCTGTTTCTAATATGATGAATGACCAACCCGACCCCTAAAAACACACTTACACAATCCACAAATACAGAGACGGTCTTTCTGTACTCTCGATAGGGCCCTGGCACTACACAGCTCACAATAATGCTCTCCATCACCACAAACAACCTACTTACCTACTTATAAAATGGACAAATGAGCTAGTGTCCCAATACTTTTGGCCATATAGAGATATATATGTGTATATATATATATATATATATATATATATATATATATATATATATATATATATATATGGCCAAAAGTATTGGGACACTAGCTCATTCGTCCATTTTTTCTAAATCAATGGTATAGAATAGTACTTTCTGGAGGGAGCAGATAAACATCCTGAACCTATTGGCATCATGAGGTGGAGGTATAAAGCCCCGCAGCATTGAACTGTGGAGCAGTGGAACTAGCTGTGCTCTCTGGAATGATGATGCTCCTCCATCCAATACTTTTGTGATGACCTCACTAAAGCTCTCGTCACTGCAATGCTCCTCCAAAATCTAGTAGAAAGCCCTTAGCCCTTCTTCCCTGGACAGCAGAGACAGTTCCTCCAACAAAAGCAGGATCAGCTCTTTTTTAATACCCTTGAATAAGCAGCGGTGGCTCAGCGGTTAGCGCGCCGGGCTTTGTGGGTTCGAATCCCGGGCTCGGCAAACTGCCAATGTTGGGCCCTTGAGCAAGGCCCTTCACCCTCTCTCTGCTTTCCGGGCACTCGAGTTGGCTGGCCTCTGCTCTGGGTGTGTGTGTGTGCTCACTGCCCCTAGTTCACTAGTGTGTGCGTGTGTGTTCACTACTACAGATGGGTCAAATGCGTGGTTTAGCAGGTGTCCCAATACTTTTGTCCATATGGTATATTATATGTATTCTACAGAATTATTCTGTCTTCAAGCACCATATGGTCATCAAACACACAGAGAATGTTCTGGTAGCCAGATACAACCGTGTGAAAAGAAACTAACAAGCCGTGTAAGAGGCTGGTTTCATATCAGCAGATTAAAGTACGAGTCCCTGACAGCAGGGAAACAGAGCCAGACACAGGAGAAATCAGACGAGCCACAATTCCGTCGCTAACGACTGCTGCTCCTCCTGGGGATAAACACTCTAAACACTTCATTTCCACATAATACACCTATAATAGCAATACCCCCATACATCAGTGGGGATTCTGTGTCCAGTTAAAGCCATGGGAGGCCACACACACCGTGGAAACCTTAGCAACCGCCTTGAAATCATTGAAAGCTCCAAGCAATACCTTAACAATAACCTGGAGCACCTTAGCAACCAACTGAAAAACTGTATCGACCACCAGGTAAAACCTTATCAACCACCTGGACATCATAGCAACCACATGTGGCACCTTATCAACCGCCTGAAATATCTTGGCAACTACTTAGCAAGAAACACACATACAACACACATGCAACACCTTGCGGCACCTTTGGAACTACCAAGAAACATCTTAGTAACACCTTAGCAACCACTTGAGGATCAGAGGAAGGTCCAATCCAGGTAAAAAGGATTTAAGGCGAAAAGCTAGTGCAAGGTCAGAGGAAACCAGAGGACCATTGGAGCAGGCTAGGCTAGGCTAGGGTAGGATATGCAAAGCTAGGCTAGGCTAGGGTATGCTAGGCTATTCTACGCAGCGCCTGTGTTCTTTCTCGGTGCCGAAAACCAGCCAATAAAAGCAGAGCTTTTTTATACAAGCCCTCCATAAAATGAGCCAATTAAAGCAATGTGTTTGATTAAAACATAACAGGGTAGGTACAAATGCTTAGCAATCACAAGGGACAACTTAGCAACCACCAAGGAACACCTTAGAGACGACCCTTTAGCAACCACTTGAGGATCTTAGAAAGTAACTGATATACCATAGCCATAACTTCTTTCACTTTTTTTTACCCTAGTGACCACGTAGCAACATTTAACAATTTAAGGATCGCAGGTTCGAATCCCAGGTCATGCTGCTTCCCATCAGCAGACGGAGTCTGAGAGAGCACAACTGGCCTTGACAGGTGAATTAAAGGGAATTAAAGGGTCCATTATAGAGTAACTCAATTATAGGGTCCATACTGAGGAACATTGAATATTTCCTGATTTTTAAAAATACAAGATTATGTATATTTGAAACTTTACAATTTTGTCCATATATGGAAATTATGCTGTTTTTGTGATGTCACACATAAAGGTCCGCCTATTCCGCCTATAGCAGTTACAGTGCTTGTATATCTGGACGCCTTTTCTTTCACTTTCTTTTTTTGTAATTCTGCCATCACTTTTGACAGTACTATTAGACTGATTAGCATACTGATATTATTTGTTTAATAAACATTTGTATTTTTATTTCATTTCATTTCATTTTTCCTTGTTTTTTCCATTGTTCATTTCTCTCATTTTACCAAACAACACTTCTGGCTCTATTAGACTCTATTAGGCTCTGATCCTAAGATTTTTGGCCCATTTTGGCACCCATAATGGTGGTGGGTATTCGCCATAGCATGCATTAGCTCATCACTGTGTGGATTTGGATCTGGATATGGAGGTAGGTGGCATTTTCTTCGCATGTAGCACCATTTCCATTGAGTTTGGCTTATTGTAGTCCACACAACACACACACACACACACACACACACACACACACACACACACAATCCACAATCCTGTTGGTCATATTTGCATCCATTTAAGAGAGAGATCTGTTTGCAGGAACAGGCACATGTACTGTACATAGCCGTGGACATCTACTCTGAAACCCCAAGGTCTCCATGTCCAATAAAATTAGTTAGGGGCGTAACAATGTGATTTTTACGCTTGATGAACTTGAAAGCTGTGAAACTTGAAGACTTGTAAAACGACATAATTTGTTACCCCCACCACTAAATGCCTTCTTTGGCATATTTCAAAAGAAAAAGGCTTCGCTACGCTGAAATAACAGGGTGGTAAATAGTCATATGCTTAATATTGACACACTAAACAGCAACTAAGAAACTCAATAAATGCCTTCTTTGGCTCCTTTAGAGAGGAAAACACTTAAAAAAAAGTGAAATAAACGTTCCATTTTCCAGCAGTGACAGATCTTCGATCTTTGGATCTTCATGTTTTGACTTGGTTTAACTGTCACTGTAACTGAGCCAACAGAGCATTAGGCTGAACGGACTGCAGGACAATACCTTGACATCAGCAGCAAAGGGATTTAGAGAGTGGGCGTCTGGGGCTCGCTGACAGTTTAACATCACACGTGCCACGTGGAGTCCTTACTGCAACCAGACCACCGTGGGCCATAGGGAGCTGTAGAAAGGGTCACGTCCTGAGAGCTTGTTTTCGGGGAAGGTTAGCCGAGGAGAGCGAGAGGTAGAGCGCGCGAGAGCAACAGCTTCAAATCGATTTCCCTCTGGAAGTCCGGCAGCGAGCGGCTGGCTAACACGCGGTGTTCCAGCGAGCCCTGCAGTGGCACCGGGCTGCCAGAGGAAGGCCTGGGGAACACAGCACTGAAAATAAATAAATAAAAGAAAAGGGAATTGCATTTCAAAGAAATGAGTGCCAGCTTTCCCGTGGGACCAAATTAATTCTCTAGAGGGTTTTATGTTTGTTTTTGAGTTTTTTTTTGGACCCCATGAAAGGTGGACAGTTGGTGACCTTCACCTTCATGGAAGGGGCTTCTACAAACACAACAGAGTCATGCTGTCCCCAGAGATGCTCAGAGATCATTATGAGAAGCATGGATCAGGTGCGAGTGTGTGCTCCTCAGTGTGGGTCATGTGTTATTTTGCACACAGTAGGACCAAAGTGGGACTCTGAAGTGCAGAGTGTGAGCAGAGTAGGTGAGATTGAGTTAGGAGAACCCACACAAAGGCAGGCTTTTTCCTCAGGTGAGCTGCAGAAGGACGAGTGCTATTAAATCTGGGGGTTGTGTTGAGTTTCATGTCGTGGAAATAAAAAAAACAAACAAACAAAAGGAGTTGTTGAATTGCACTGCTGAAATTTAAGGTGGCTCAACGGACCATCTAAGAAGCTCGTAACATTGTTGTTCTATCAGCACTTCATTGGCTCCCGTATTGAATACAAAATTCTTCTATTAACATATAAAGCCCTACATGGCCTCGCTCCTGAGTACCTGCGGGATCTGATTACACATTATGAACCATCAAGATTGCTTAGATCTCAGGGTGCTGCTTCTTAATAATTCAGAAAATCTCAGCAGGGGGAAGTGCCTTTTCTTATCTTTTTCCCCCCAACTCTGGAATAACCTTCCAGATAATGTTCGGGACTCTAAATCTACGGGTCTTTAAATCTTTAAATCTTTAAATCTAGGCTGAAACTCATCTGTTTAGTTTAGCTTTTGGTAATTAATGTTTCCCCTTAGATAAAGGCTGTAGGTCCAGGGGTTTGCAGGCACAGGGAATTGTAGTACACTGAGATGCTGGAGCTGTTGTATCGCTGCTAGCATGCGATCACTCAGGTTTGTTGACAGTGGAGCAGATAGACACGGGAGCACCCTGAAAACGCTAGCGTCCGTGTTACCTTCTGGCTCTCTCCTTTTAAATAGGCTGTTACAGTCAGACCTGCCGGAGTCGTCAGACACACTCTGATACTGCTCAACATTCTCCACTCTCTATAAAATCCTCTCAGAACTAACTCTGTCTCCTTACCTTCTCCCAGTAAATGACCACCCAGCCTGACCTGCTGGAAGATTGCCTGCTGAGGTCCCCTCTACCTGCGTCAGACCAGCTGCCACCTACCAGTCTGACCAGCAGGCCCCCCACCACCCATGCCAGACCAGCAGCACACCCTCCTACCACTGCTACCTGTCTAATGACCATGTTTAAACCTAAATGGACTCGTAACTATCTGCCACTATTAAAATCACCACTATTATCTATCATCCCTCTCATCACTCTGACCTAAATTCTATCAATAATTAATAAATAGTTCTGATCAGAGGAGGACGGGTCGGGTCCCCCTTGTGAGTCTTGGTTCCTCTCAAGGTTTCTTCCTCCAGCTCTAAGGGAATTTTTCCTTGCCACTGTCGCCGTTGGGGCTCACTGGGGGTCTTGGATCCTTCATGTCTTCTTACGTTATTTATTTTTTGTCTCTGTCTTTTATTAATTATTAATTATGTAAAGCTGCTTTGTGACGACAACAGTTGTAAAAAGCTATACAAATAAATTTGACCTGACCTGACTTGACTTGACTTGTTGAGTACTTTAGCATCTTTCTTAAAGACTCCTAATGTCTTAAAAATGATTGACTGATTAGCTACTAAGCTCCATGTACAGCAATTATTCAACTCCAGGCTCCTGCAGGTGGCGCTAAATGAAGATTATCAGGCTATAAATACCAGTGGGGTGTGTGAAGGTACTCATAGATTGAGAAGAGGGGGTACACTGCAGTGAGGGTCTTGTTGGATACAGGTAATAATTGGCTAAAATGAGTGATAGCATTTGGGTTTGGCTAAAGACCATAGTGTGAAGGAAGTAGCTGAAAATGGAAGCTTACGGTCATACGGGTCTACCAGCAGTGGCAGAAATTCCAGTCTACAGGAAATTCTCCTCACAATTGTGGCCGACAGTGGGTTTCACGGCCTGTGAATGACCGATTGCTTTACATCCAGGGTAGAATTGCTTCTAGAAGTCGGTGCAGGTCCTTCACCACCAATTTCTGAAATTACACTCCACAAGGAACTGCTACTATCAACATGTGGCATGCAGGAGGCCTCAAGAATGACCAGAATGAGGAGAATTTCCTGTAGACTGGTGGGACTTCTGCCACTGCTGGTAGACCTGTATGACCGTAAGCTTTCACACACCTGCAGATTCAGCTGCTTCCTTCACACTACGGAATCTGGCCACGCAAATGCAATCACTCCTTTTAGCCTGTCATTAACATCTGTTTTGACCAATGGCTGCATGTAGATGCAGATATATGTAGACCAACATGGTCAGTGAGAACACAGGGCTTAAACAGACAATTCAAAGCTATATAAGTTTGCACACAGTAAGAGTAGTGTCTGTAAAAGCAAGCGCTGGCATGAAATCCTAACAGATTTTACACAAATTTAGAAATCCAAGGCAAACAAACTTTTTACATCCCAAAAAAAGGACATGTCTGGGGGGATAAAAAGGACGCCTGGTCACCCTACTCTAGAGTCTGAAGCAATTTCCAGCTGGTCTTTTGCAATCAAGCAGGGATTTGATTTGAGCATTGATATGAGCAGTTCTTTATGCATGTGTGAATGTATTTATGTATGTATGTATGCAGGTAGGTATGCATATATGTATGTATGCATGTATGTATATGTGCATATATTTATGTATTTATGTAGGTATGCATGCATGCATGTATGTATTCCTGTATGTATGTGTGCATGTGTGTGCATGTATGTATGTATGTATGTATGTATGCTTGTAGGTATGTGTGTAGGTCATTATGCATGCATGTACACATGTATGAATGTATGTATGTATGCCTGTATGTATGTATGTATGCATGTAGTTATGCATGAATGCATGTATGTGTGCATGTATCTATGTAGGTAGGTATGCATGCATATATGTATGTATGCATGTATGTATGTGTGCATGTATGTATGTAGGTAGGTATGTATGCATGTATGTATGTAGGTAGGTATGAATATGTGCATGTATGCCTGTATGTATGTAGATAGGTATGCATGCATGTATGTATGTAGGTAGGTATGCATGCATGTATGTACACATGTATGTATGTATGTATGTATGCATGCATGTATGTATGTAGGTAGGTATGCATGCATATATATGTAGGTATGCATGTTTGTATGGATGCATGCATGCATGTATTTATGTAGGTATGCATGCATGCATGTATGTATGTAGGTAGGTATGCATGCATGTATATGTATGTATGCATGCATGCATACATTTATTTATGTATTTATGTAGGTATGCATGCATGCATATATGTAGGTGGGTATGCATGCATATATGCATGTATGTAAGTGTGCATGTATTTACGCATGTATGTATGTATGTATGCATGTAGGTATGTTTGCATGTAGGTGTGTGTAGCTTCGGTTGGACCTACATTCTAGGCCTGAATAATGGTCCCAGTCTTCATTTTTACAAGAGAGCTATTCATAATGAAAGGTGTTGCTGGGATGTTTAACTCTTACGAAAAGAAAACAAACCCAGTTTAATGAATCATATTAACAGATCTGACTCTTCTTAACGAATCAGAATTGAGCCTAAATCGAATCATCACCCGACACACTGTGTAAACTGCCTTTAATTGTCAAATTGAATTTTTTTTTTTGTCACAATCAACTAAAATTCTCTGACTGTCATTATAGCGCTAACAGCGTCACACCCTTGATGCACCTGTGAGTGGAGGGGTATCTGCCAGCAAACCACTCAATCACCACAAATCACATTTTATTGAGCCTGAAGGGTTTTCTGTAATTTTACACTAAAACTGGGGCGCCATGAAGGGTTTGTGATGATGATCACACAGCTGTGTTTGGATCTACTCTCAGAATGTGTTTAGAATCAGCGGCTAAAATCACAGCAGACTCTCATTACGTCACTCAGAGTTACTCAATTTCAGACGCAGACTTTTCAACTTGCTTTTAGGAGGGTGGAGTTATTATTCCTGCACTTTAATTATAATTGGCTCATTAATTACGTAGTTCGCTACATAATACACTTTTGCAGTTTATATTCCATAATGATCAAGAGAAATATGATAAGGAGATCATATTTTCTGAAAATAGAAAAATCACATGAAAAACACATGAAACATAATTCAAATTAAATTAATAATTTCATTTTTGGAACAAAATTATATTTAAAAATCTATTTAAAAGAATAATACATTAAAAATATATTGAATTTAATATAAGTTCAAAAAGTGCGTTAATTATTCAACATTTTCCATTGAAATAAGTTGCTGGAGTGTGCTTTGTATTTATAGTGAAGATTAATTCATAATTTCCTCCCATTATTAGTGATGGAAATTTGAGTAAAATTGGGTTTCTCTGACAATTTATGCCTTTTTTCATAATATTTTTTGGACTGAATCTCTTCAAATGCACCTGAAATGTTAGTTGGAAAGCAATTATGGCTGAAGAGCAATTATAGCTGACAAAGAAGGTCATCTGACAGGTTGTTTGGCACCAGGCAGATGTTAAACTGTTTGGCCGACAGAGCTTGCCAGGCACACTTGAACAGCCAGACCAACGCCCACTTAATTATGATCGCAGTGTGGCTATAGCAATTCTATTGCAATTAGGTATGTCATTAATAACCGCAACAGAAAATGTGTTTATTATGTCCTGGTTTTAAATGGCCTGCCGGGAATTACAGGATTACAGCACATTGCACATGCAAGGCTGGAAATCCACTTTTGGACTGTTTGCCAGAAGCAGTTTAGGGCTAACTGTTGATTATTTGAGCCTTTTATTGATTTCAGAATGACTTATCTATCACTCTGATGCAGACAGGAAGGGCTTCAGGGCCTTCTAGGCCTTCAGAGGGCTGCAGAGATCTTCTAGGCCTTCAGAGAAGACCTGATAGTTTCTGGGAATTAATCAAATTCATTACACAGCTCATTGTTATTCAATTCATCCATTCTTGTATTTAAACCCTGGTCGAGGTGAAGACCCAATTCACCAAATTAACCACCAACACGATTAGGAACTGAGAAATGAGAAAACCAACCAATCTCATTTCAGTTCATCAGGTCAAAAGGTCACTCTGGGCCTCAGGGAAGTCCTACATACGTCGCTAACTGTGATGTGGTGGTAGCGTAACCAGGGGTCACTCTGATTTTGGAGAACATTGGTGGCAGATCTGTGCCAGAACTCTTTACTTAAACGAAAATTTTTAAAGAGGAAATATGAATTTATTGGGAAAATCACCCCACAGTCTTCACCTGGACACCTGCATCTAATGCTGCGTGAGCTGTTAGGGTAACTATTCAGCTAAAGAAGAGGTCAGGCTCTCTGGTTATGGACTTTGGGCTTGTTAGCAGCCTTCCTCAGTGTAGTCATGTTGACAGCAAGGCCATAGACACTCTAGCAATGCCACTGAAATACATATACATACACAATACATTGTAATTAGATTAGATTACATTAGATTAGATTTACCTTTACTGCCATTGTGCAGAGGACAGGCACTAAGCCAATGAAATGCAGTTAGCATCCAATCAGAAGTGCAGAATACAGTATTTATTTATTTATTTTTATTAACATAAAGTGCAAAATAGACCCCTCACTTGCAACTTTACTCTACACAACTGTATAGCTTTAACATCCTTATTAGAAAGACCTTCCTCATTGTAGCATTGGAAGTCTGCCAAATTTCCTTCTATTTCCCGGTGGCTCACGGACATTGTGTTTTTTTTTTTTTTTATTAAATACACGTTGAAAGGATGTACAGTCATTTTTTTGTTCTACAAATGGCAGCCCTTTATTTCCCTTTTGTATTGTATAAATAACCAGTAATATGTGCGCTGGTCGGGATGAGCTGAGTGGGTGGGGGGCGATGGGGGGGAGGTTGTTCATTATTTATTACCCGGTACTCTGTAATTTAATTTATTTATTTTCTCCTACATCCTTATCAGAGTGGGTCTGGGTATGTATATGTGTATATGAGACCGTGTACATACATATATGTTAAAAATAATAATAATAATAATAATTAAAAATGGGTATTTTTGTCATTTGGAATATTGTATTGTATTGCTCCACTAATGCTCTTGTCAAGTCAAGTCAAATTTATTTGTACAGCTCTTTTTATAACTGTTATTGTCACAAAGCAGATTTACATAATCAGTAATTAGTAAAAGACAGATAAACAAATAACATAAAAAGAATCCATCTTTCTCTGATCAGAACTATTTATTAATTATTGATCAAAGTCACCACCAAACCATCTATACTGTTGAACTGCTCTGATCATAATCATAATATAATAATCATGGTGTAGTAGAACTTAATATAGTCATGGCAGTGATGGTCAGAGTAATGATGGGTAATAGTGGTGATATTAATAGTGGCAGATAGTTAAGAGTCCATTTAGGTTTTAACATGGTCATTAAACAGGTAGCAGTGGTAGGAGGGTGTGCCGAGTGGTGGTGGTGGTGGGGGGCTGCTGGTGGAACTGGTAGATGGCAGCTGGTCTGAGCGGGACCTCAGCAGGCAGTCTTCCAGCAGGTCAGGCTGGGTGACCATTTGGGGCTGGACAACCATTTGTGGCTGGGCAACCATTTGTGTGGCTGAATGCAGTTAAAACCTCACAGCAATGTTCCAGCTTCCAGTATAAAGATGCTACAGTTTGGCTTTTTACAACAAATGTTTCACGAAGCAGCTTTACAGAGATCCGGGTCCGAGCCTCTTTTGAGCAAGCAAGTGGCGACAGTGGCGAGGAAAAACTCCTTCGGTCGAGAGAAAGAAACTCTGAGAGGAACCAAGACTCAAAAGAGGAACCCGTCCTCCTCAGGTCCACACCGGATCATAATTAAAAGACTGTCAGACACAAGAACAGCTTTTACCCTCAGACCATCACCATCCTCAGCTACCATTATCACTCTTATCCTACAGTTACTGCATTACTGCACCATTACTCATCTCATGTGTTCACTGCTGTATTTACACAATATTTAATCTGTATAGAGCTGCATACTGGTGTTCTGTGAATAACACTGTAAAGCACACTATATAGAATACACTCGTATGGTCTATGTATACTGTGTATACTACTGTACTACTGTTCTCTGTATATTATGTATTGTCTGTAAATCATATGTAGAGTAGCTGTATATTGTATGTTAATACTAGTGAGACACTAACATTCTAGGCCAAAAAATCAGATTCTGATTCTGATTGGATTCGTATATTAATTAGAATGACCATATGGACATGAAGCTGAGAGTAGAAGCTAAGTACACCCAAAGGATTAGCCCATGGAGGCAGCATTCCTGAAAAATCTCAGCCTAATCCTCATGGGCTGGTGCTTGTGCAGCCACCTTCTTCAAACCCCATTAAAGACAAGTCAGGCCACTCTGACAGCCACTCCAGAATCTTCCAGAACTTATAAAAAAAACACTTGGGAAAATTGTCATGTTGGAAGGTCCAATCACACCCAAGCTTCAGCTTCCTCACAGAAGACATGACGTTTTTCCTGATCCTTGATTGAATCCATCTTGGCCTGCTCATGCTGCAGGTTCCACATGCTCCACAGAAGTTGTGGGATTCTGTTTTGTGGAGTGATGACACCAAACTGGACCTTGTCGAGCCTATGGACCAGATGTACTTATGTCTGGAGAAGGAAGAATAAAGCATGCGCTGAAAAGAACACCCTTGGCTTGGTGATGTTCTAGGGCTGCTTTGCTTCCTCTGGTACTGGAGGGTGAGATGGATCCCATCAATGATCAGGAAATGTCAAATTCCCCAATTCCGTACCCACCCTCCCCCTAGCACTCCGGACAGTAGGAGGGTAAGGCCTTAACACACCCCCCCAAAACATGCAAAGCCAGCCACCACACCAGCCAATAAGATAAGATTAGTCCTTTATTAGTCCCGCAGTGGGGAAATTCCCAGTGTAACAGCAGAAAGGGATAGCAACAAAAATTTAGATAAATAATTTACACTATATACACAATATAAATAAGAATTAAAAAAGCAATAAACAATATTAATTACAGCAAAAGACTCTTAATTGCACATGGGGGTGGGATATTGCACAAAGTATTCCCTGAACATGAACATGTGTGTGTAGTTAAGTGTGTGTGCATGTGGTCCGCTGGGAGCAGTGCTGGTTGTGCAGTCTTACGGCAGCAGGAAGGAAGGACCTGCGATACAATAGCCACCTGTACCAGCCAACATTGCTTAATAGTGATGAGGGGATAGAGTGCCATCTACTCAACCACCCATCCAGCCAGCCAGCCAGCCAGTTGTGCTCTCTCTGACTCAGACTGCTGATGGCAAAGCGGCATGGCTTGTGATTTGAACTCACCACCCTCGATCCATAGCGGTAGGTTGTCTTTTCTTACCGAAGAGAAACGATTCAATTGGGCTCTGTAGAGCAGTTTTCCATTTAGAAATAAATCATTTCTTGAATTTATTTATTTAGTTTTTTGTTTGGCTCATGAAATTCAACAACAGCTGAAGCCTCGAACCTCCTCCTCGCATGAAAATAGAAACGAGGGACGTGGAAAGAGAAACAGATGAGGCTGAGAGTGAGTGAGAGAGAGAGAGAGAGAGTGAAAGCTGCTGTAAATATCTGGTCCACAGCTGAGAGCACATGCCCAAGCTATTATAGAGGTGTGAGTTTTGCCAGAGAGACAAAATAGCTCTCACTAGCAATGTGTCATCATCCCCACCGTAAGCATTCCGGCTGGGTGATGTGCCACAGTTCGCATCTTGAAAGTGTCAGAAGCCGGAAAATACATATTGTATACACACACACACACACACACACACACACACACAACAAGCTTTATCTGAATAGCTGAATTGCAACTGAATAAAGGAGCTGGTGACCACTTGCTGACCATCTGAGGCAGCACTGGTTTCTGTAGCTTACTGCAACGAGGTCTGGTTCCTGTAGCAACATGCAGAGTCTAGAAGTGCTGTCTACCATATTCTCCTTAGGTCACCGTCACGTTTTACCCTACCACAGTTTCACCAGCTTTGACTAGAGCTTCCGCTAGTGGGTGTGGTTTATGGAAATATAGCAATCAGGACTGTGATGTAATATTGTTGGGATTTTGGAATTGACCTGTATGCCGGCTCTACAGGTTCGGTTCTGCTGGGAGCACACACATACCCAGAACGGTGGGCGGCCAACTCTAGCACTAGAGACTCCTACAGTCCAACTTGAGCAGCTTGCCGAGCCTGGGTATCAAACCCACAACCCTGTGATCAATAGCCTGGAGCTCTAACAAAGTTACCCCCAAGTATTGTGTCTCAAGATGGTCAATGGCTTTAGATGGTCAATCTTTAGGGCTTTTATGATCTAGGCAGTTGCAGCAGGGTGCATCTGCCAGAACCTGAAGCTTCTGACCTTTTAACCTCTAGGCTATCTGCATCTTCGGGAAGGCTGCATAAAGGGACCAAAAAAGGGTTCTCCGAACAGTAGTGGAACCAGGTTTGGTGCTGTGTAGAACTAGCTCTTCTTCCATGATTAAAAGCATTATACTCATAAATGGTTGAATTTCGCTTTAAATGAAATCCTCAGCAATGTTTCAAGGTTTAGAGCTGAAAGCTGAAAGCATCCAGGGTGTGTGACCCTTTTCCAAACACAAAGCTTCTCATTTTTTCTCTTGATTTTAATGATCAAAGACGGGATATTTCATATTCAACTTCTGAAAACACATTCCCCTACCCTTTCCTCTGCTGTCCTTGCTCTCCTTATTCTCCTCTTTATTATAGCTGAAAGAGCACATACAATCAAATTCTCAATGACAACAACACTTCTTGTGAGAGCTGCAATTATAGATTTCTATTGAGTCATTATTGTTATTATTATTATTATTATTATTATTATTATTATTAATAATTATTATTAGGTTGCAGGATCATCCTGACAATAAGGGTAGTATTTCTCCAGATTGCTGTGATTTGGTAAACACCAGGGACTCGCTCATGCTTTTCTCTTAAATGGAGTTGATACAACAACTTTATTAACCGAGGTAGAAACACACACTCCACACAAATGGCTCCACATGGGGACCATTAAACATTCAACATGTCACTTCAGATACGGAGGCCCTGAAAGGAATTATATTGAACCAGGTCCTCTTGTGAATACTGGTTTCCACAGTTGCTTCCACTGCAGAACAGAGTCCAGAGGAATATGCACTTCAGAAAACTTTAATAACATGATACAAACCATCCAATAATACCACCATATTACTTAAATGCTATTAAATTATTAATATTTTTGATCAATTTATTTATAGGATTTTCACATTACATACTTTCCCACAATATTAACAATGATACTGCAATTCAAATAAGAAGAAAAAAGGAAAAAGGGGGAGAACAAAAAGTAAATAAAATTAATCAAACAGGAATGAATATCAAAATAAAATAATGCAAATTAAATTATATAAAATATTAAATTATTACAATTCTGAAAGAAACGAAGAATGGTTGCGTCACGTAAAATATCCCCACTTTAAAAGCCTTTGCTGAAACTTGCAGTCAGTAGGTGGTTGTTATGGTATACCTAGAGGTTGCAATAGAGTTACTACAGAGTTAGAATTTCAGGTGGTTGCTTGGTTGTTTCTATGGCATTCTTAGTTGGATGCTATGGTACCCCAGGTGGTATTATTGTGACATAAGAAGGATGCACATACTTTTTTATACTGCATTCATTGCTAGGGGATCATAGGGGGTTGCTATGGGGTTGACTGGTGGTTGCTATGTTGTTGCTAAGTGATTGATATACAGTTGTTATGATATCTCATCACTGCCATGATGTCTGATGTGTTTACTAGCATTTTTCCCAGTGGTTGCTGCGGTACCCCATGTGGTTGCTTGGGTGTTAATAGTATAAGACATAGGAAGGTGTACAAACCTCTAAAACTTCATTCATTTGGTGCAAAAAAAAAGCAGAAGAATATAACCTTGGTTACAAGAGAACCACAATAAATAAGTGCTGGAGCAGCCATTTCACCACCAACAGACTCTGCAACAGCTTCTTCCCTCAGGTAGTCAGACTACTGAACCCACACGTCCATCAGAAGGAATCTAACCCCTTTAGATCCACCATAGACTGAACACACATCCCTTTGTATACTGTTATGTGAATCTGGCAGTTCCATTTTCTATTGTATCAAGATTTTATGATGAATGGACCAATAGAAATGCTCCAAAATCTTGACTTCAAAATCTTCGACTTCCATTGAAAGTTAGGAAGGCTTTTCCCTTCTGTAAAGTTGCCGCTTTTTTAGATACCAGTTTTTGTGCAATGGTGACGATATCCATCCTCAATATCTTAGGGTCTCCCACTCTCTCAGCACATTTGCATTTGAAAAATGCACATTACCAGGTTGATACAAGCACAAGGAGGCAGAGTTTAGTGAGAAAACCCTGTCAAAAAAGCTATCTAAAAATAATAGAAATTTGATTTCTATTAATTTCATTTTATAAACAATGATTAAAGACATTTCTTCAGTTGTGTGAGTTAAATTGTGGTACTGAGACATGATACTGGTGTACTGCGGTCGTAGACACAAGGCCTCAGGCCGAGGACTAAAGATCAGTGCACCAGTGTCAATGTCAAGTGTGTGTTTTTGCGATTATGCCACAATTCCTTTATCACTGTTTAAAGTTAGAGTATTAAAAAAGAGGACAGAAAAACAATATTTATCAATATTCCCCCAGGCAAAATAGTCCCATTCTATCAGCCACCCCGCTGCCCTTCAGTCAGAATAGTCGAGGAGCTGTTCATAATTTCCCATATAATCAGGATTACAAGCAACATCCAAAATATTAGGCGATGTTACAGGTTACATTAATGCCATGGCTACACACACTGCTGCACACACACTCTGCCAAAGCTGTTAAATATTAAGTTTAATTTATTTTGTTAATTTTCACCAATTTTCTCCCCTGTTTAGCTGAGCCAATTTACCCACCCACTCCCCAGGACTCCCCCCATCACTAGCACATGCCTCTTCCGATACATGTGAAGTCAGTCCTGGTCTATTTTCGCACTGCTGCCAAAGCGCTCTGAGGAAAACGTCAGACCCCCAACTCCGATACATCACCCAACAAATGCCTGTGCCGGCCAGCATCACAATTGGAGGGGAAGAAGGGAGAGAGCGACATCTACCCACCCGGAGAGAGCCTGGCTAATTGTGCCCTTTTGGACTCCGGCTGCTGATGGCAAAGCATCATCAGCACCCGGGATTCAAACTCGTGATCCTTGGGCCATAACTTCAGTCAGTCGCTTATCTTCATTGTCTTCATTGTTAGTGAGCTCATATTTACAGCGATATTAAGCGATATTCTGTAATTTATTAAACCTATGAATCAATCATTTGTCGCAGTCCTAATTGGCACTCCTAAAACGACTCTCAGCCAATCACATTGCAGAACTAACTGGGATTGAATGAGGAATGACAATAGAAATCACCTCGCTTCACTTGAAACAATGACAACAATCGTAGCAACGAGCAGAGATCAGCTAACAGGCCTGACTCTGTTGTTAAGGACAAGGCCTGAAACTGAAAAGCTCTCCAAACACAAAGACTTGGAAATAGAGATCGGCTAAATGCAGGGTGTAAAAACCCAGGCTGATTCCAGTGGTTCCAGGACTCGAAGTAAATAAGTACATCTTTGATCTTCAGATGATCATATACTTCCTCTGCAGAGTGCTACCTACTCTCAGACAGCACATTACTTTCTCCTCCCTTCACCTTCTGGCACGCTGCACTCGGAGAAATGGTTTATATTGTACTAAAAATGGGGTTTTGGTGCTATAAAGAACCAATTATAAAAAGGTTCTCCATCATAGAAAAGAAACATTTCTGCACAAATGAGTAAAAGCTTGGTTCTTTGAGTTGCCAAGGTTGGAAATATGACTGTTGCCTTTTCTTAATAAGCCATGAAGAACCCTTTTTAAGGGTGTAGGTCCATGGTTTGGATAATGAACAATAAATAAAAAACATCAACAACAACCACCACCACTTTATACATGAACCATAACCTGCTTAATAGTCCCTCTGATTGGGGGTCCTACTCAGCCATGAAGTATATTTACTCTAGAAGCTGGCATGGGAGGCATCCCATGTGATGCAGAGCCACCACCAGCATCAGAAAGTCCCAGCTGCAATGTGAAATTACTCTGATAACACGGCACAAACACCCAAGCTGCGATGTAGTCACTCCAGCGGCAAACCAAGGAAACATCTGAGCTGGGATGTAGAGTCACTCGAGGAACAGGCCTATGAAACACCTGAGCTGGGATGTAGAGTCACTGGAGGACCAGGCCTATGAAACATCTGAGCTGGGATGTAGAATCACTTGAGGAACAGGCCTATGAAACATCTGAGGTAGGATGTAGAATCACTCGAGGAACAGGCTTATGAAACATCTGAGCTGGGATGTAGAATCACTCGAGGAACAGACCTATGAAACATCTGAGCTGGGATGTAGAATCACTCGAGGAACAGGCCTATGAAACATCTGAGCTGGGATGTAGAATCACTCGAGGAACAGGCCTATGAAACATCTGAGCTGGGATGTAGAATCACTCGAGGAACAGGCCTATGAAACATCTGAGCTGGGATGTAGAATCACTCGAGGAACAGGCCTATGAAACATCTGAGCTGGGATGTAGAATCACTCGAGGAACAGGCCTATGAAACATCTGAGTCACTTCAGCACCAAACCATGGAAACATCCAAGCTGGGAGTAGAGTCACTCGAGGAACAGGCCTATAAAACATCTGAGCTAGGATGTAGAATCACTCGAGGAACAGGCCTATGAAACATCTGAGCTAGGATGTAGAATCACTCGAGGAACAGGCCTATGAAACATCTGAGCTGGGATGTAGAATCACTCGAGGAACAGGCTTATGAAACATCTGAGCTGGGATGTAGAATCACTCGAGGAACAGACCTATGAAACATCTGAGCTGGGATGTAGAATCACTCAAGGAACAGGCCTATGAAACATCTGAACTGGGATGTAGAATCACTCGAGGAACAGGCCTATGAAACATCCAAGCTGGGATGTAGAATCACTCGAGGAACAGGCCTATGAAACATCTGAGTCACTTCAGCACCAAACCATGGAAACATCCAAGCTGGGAGTAGAGTCACTCGAGGAACAGGCCTATAAAACATCTGAGGTAGGATGTAGAATCACTCAAGGAACAGGCCTATGAAACATCTGAGCTGGGATGTAGAGCCACTCGAGGAACAGGCCTATGAAACATCTGAGCTGTGAGTAGAGTCACTCCAGTACCAAGCCATGGAAACATCCAAGCTGGGAGTAGAGTCACTCCAGTGGAAGGCCAATGAAACATCTGAGCTAGGATGTAGAGTCACTCCAGCGGCAAGCCATGGAAACATCCGAGCTGGGAGTAGAGTCACTCCAGCGGCAAGCCATGGAAACATCTGATCTACGATATATAGTCAGAGCCATGTAACGTCTGAACCATGATGTGGAGGCACTCTGCCAGCAGACCTATGAAGCATCTGAACTGTGATGTGGAGCCACTCCAGTGGTCCAGCCGTAATGAAACTGCTGTAAAGAGGCAGGCAGTTTGTGCAATCTCAGAAACATGCCTCGAACAGAGGTAGGACTGGGGGACCAGGGAGGAGGCTGAGCGTTGGCGGGGAATATAGAGACGTACAGGCTGTTACCACTGGAAGCATATTTCTCTCCAGCTTCTAATTGAGTCTAATTCCTGACACAGACTGCCATCGCAATCACACAACAGCAGAGTTATAAAATGACTTGCTCTATTTAATTGGACTAGCTATTCAATTCCACGCTTAGAGACTCAATAAAACACATTCAGTACACTCAGAGCTCAACGGCAGCAACCAGCTCACAGGATTATGGCCCATAAGCCTTCTAGTCATGAATTCACTGCGCTTCGGTAGTCTTTCTGGAATACAGACCGGTGTGAGTGTGTGTGTAGTGTGTACTGTGGGCGAGTGAGCATGTACACAAAGGCTTAGCTCTCGCAGCCTCTGCCTTTCAATCACTTTCTTCTCCTTCGGCTTCAATTTCTTTTGTCGAAAGCAGAAATGACAGCTCAGACATGTGACATCTATTCTGTTAGCTTAATTGTTTGCTGCCGTTTATTAACGCCCTGGAGCGAACCGCACGGACAGTGCAGTCAGTAAACAAAGCAAATGGGTTTTTTCGGGAAAGTCAGCCATGACTGAGGCAGTGCTGCAATTTTCATTGGAAGCTGTACATTTATCCATTTCCTGGCTGAGTAAATGCTGCTTTCTATTACCTTCTGGGCATTGAGAGCCCTGTAAAAAAATTAAATAAAAAATGTAGTCAAACGAAAATTATAAAGTATCTGATTACAGAGCATTTGTTTTTAAAAAGTGAACTTAAGCTAGTTTAGTTAAAAACTCCCATTTCTCACATTTTTTCTCCTTCTGAAATAAATTAACCAATTGAGCTGAGCTGCTTCAGATTCGGTCATCGTCCATAACCAGCTTTACACTGCACAGGGTGACCACAGGGGTCATTAGGCCCAATTTACGTTACTAGGGCTGTAAAATGCGGTTGCACCTCTCCAAAGCCGCCAAAGGGGGAAGCCAAAGGGGAAAGCCAAAGGGGGAAGCCAAAGGGGAAGCCAAAGGGGAAGCCAAAGGGGGAAGCCAAACGGGAAGCCAAAGGGGGAAGCCAAACGGGAAGCCAAAGGGGGAAGCCAAAGGGGGAAGCCAAAGGGGGAGGCCAAAGGGGGAAGCCAAAGGGGGAAGCCAAAGGGGGAAGCCAAAGGGGGCCTAATGGTTACAGAAGTGGGCTTAAGACCGGAAGGTCACTGGTTCGAATCCTACCTACCTCAATCCACAGCTTAAGTGATCTTGAGCAAGGCACCTACACCTACTACACCTCACTCTACATTTGACAGCAACATATACTTGCACCTTTACCTTTAAAATCCCAGCAGTAGAAAGTCAGTTTTACCCTGGATTGCTGAGCAGGCCTATAGGACACACATTACAAGGCACTACTGGCACTACATTCCCCATAATGCTCTAGCATCTCTGTCTAAACACTTTCAGTCTGAGACAGTGAATTTGGGTTTTTGAGTAATGGACATTTGTAAACACAGCAGCAGAGAAGGTTACAATAGTTCATAGCTATAGGTTTTGTTTAAGGCCACTAATAACTGTATAATGTTAATTAGTTTAATTACACCCCTGAAACAAAGCCATTCCTTAAATTAGCAAAAACCTCCATATCTCCACAACCCATTTCACACCCAAACTCCTCCCAGTACAACCAAAACCTATCCCAGTACACCCAAACTCCTCCCAGTACACCTAAAAGCCCTCCCAGTACACTCATAACCCCTCCCAGTACATCCAAACCCCTCCCAGTACGACCAAAACCCATCCAAGTACAACCAAAACCCCTCCCAGTACACTTAAAAGCCCTCCCAGTAGACCCAAACCCCTCCCAGTACATCCAAACCCCTCCCAGTACGACCAAAACCCATCCAAGTACAACCAAAACCCCTCCCAGTACACTTAAAACCCCTCCCAGTACACTCATAACCCCTCCCAGTACGACCAAAACCCATCCAAGTACAACCAAAACCCCTCCCAGTACACTTAAAACCCCTCCCAGTAGACCCAAACCCCTCCCAGTACACTTAAAACCCCTCCCAGTTTGACCACAATCCCTCCCAGAACAATAATAATAGGACCCACCTAGCCCACGTTCAACTTATGGAAGAATCCTTGTTTGACACACACACACACACACACACACACACACACATATATATATATATATATATATATATATAGCTCTGGAAAAAATAAGAGACCACTGAGTTGACTGAATCTGCAGCCTATGAATGGCATAAAGTCACACAACAGCAATGTGAAAGATTAGTGGAGAGCCGGCCATGACAAGAGAGCTGTGATTTCCTGTCGAGGTTATTTCAGCATAGTGAATTCTGAATGCTCTCAAAGTTCAGATATTAGTACTGTTTTTAAATATGAATAATAACTTCTTTACATAATAATTATTATAATCATTTATTTACATTATTTGTCATTTCTGCAAATAAATAAATAAATAAATACATGCTCTAAATACCAATAATTTTGTTTGGAATTTGGGAGAAATGTTGTCCATGGTTTATGAAATTCAACGCAAATGTTAATTTCCCTAAACACAAAAGTAAAACCAGAGAAACTGGTGCACTCTTATTTTTTTCTGAAGCTTTATATATATATATATATATATATATATATATATATATATATATATATATATATATATAAATAAAGCGTGTCACAACATCAGCCAACATCAGCATCTTGTGGAATTTTTCTGGTTTGCAGTGGTCAGTAACTAGCAAACGTCCTCCAAGGTAGGACAACCACTGAGCCAGGACAGGGTCATGGGCACCTAATGCTCATTGATACTTGTGGAGGCCCAGGACTTTACTGGATCTGCTGATCTTGGAGTCCATGCCTCAACGGTCAGATCTGCTGTGGCAGCACAAGGGGAACCTGCTCAATATGGGTAGTATTATAGCATGGCTGATTTTGCCTAAATCTAACCCTGCAAAAGCTCTTAAAGTAGATGTGGCAGACTCTGGTGGTGCCTTCTTCTACTGTGCAGCAACATCTGCACAAATCTGACCTTCGTGGTAGAAAAGCTTATTTGTTTCCATAAGTTCAAAGGATCTTTGGGTAAATTGGGAAAAAAAATAAAAAAATAAATAAAAAGTTCTTAAGTTGTAATTAAAAGAATAAAGGAAATATATAATATAATATATAAATATTATGGAATTTATATCTGGAGCTAATTGCGGTTCCATGGGGTCATAGAGGTTAGAGGGTACAGTACTCCAGTTGGGTACACAATAGACACTTTATGGATGCTTTAAAAATCAAAATCAAATCAAATCAAATCAAATTTTATTTGTCACATACATAGTTATACACAGTATAACTTGCAGTGAAATGCTTTTATGACAGTCTGCCCACATCAAGCTATACAATAAAAATCTACATTTAAACTTAACTAAACCTTAACTTAATGAAGTAAAGTGCAAAAGTGCAAAAGAAAAATAAAATAAAAAATAATAAAAATAGAATAAGTTACATTTAAGTTAAAAAATAAAATATAAAAATATGAAAATATAGAAATATAAGCAAAAAAATACAAAATACAAATATACAAATATATATACACAGATGAAATAGTGCATGTCTGTGTGTGTGTGTGTATATATATATATGTATACATATGTACATATTTATCTGTATGTGAGTGTATGTGTGAGTTAAAAATAAATATTTTCGTTATTGTCCGTAGTGTGTTTTCCGTGAGCCATGGTTGTGTATTGTAGTGAGTGAGGGTCCAGTTTGTGTATGTAGATACTTTGATTTAGTGTCCTTGTCCCTGTCCCCATTCAAGGCACGGATGGCTTGTGGAAAGAAGCTCCTCCTCATTCTCTCTGTGTTAGCCTTCAGGGTTCTTAAGCGTTTCCCCGAGGGCAACAGAGAAAACAGTCCATTGTTGGGATGACTGGGGTCCTTCACAATCTTCTTGGCCTTGGTCCAACACCGCTTCTTGTAGATGGACTGCAGGTCAGGAAACTCCATCCTAGTGATTCGCTCTGCTGAACGTCTCACTCGTCGTAGCGCTTGCCTGTCCTGCTTGGTGCTGTTCCCAAACCAGACTGTGATGTTCCCCGTGAGGATGCTCTCGATGGTGCAGGAGTAGAAGGATCGTAGTACCTTGGAGGGCAGTCTGAAGTTCCTCAGTCGTCTCAGGTGGTATAGGCGCTGACGAGCCTTCTTCGTTATGGTGTTGATGTGGCAACTCCATGACAAGTCCTGAGAGATGGTCACTCCAAGGTATTTGAAGCTTCCTACCCTATCCACCGCCGTTCCACTGATGTGGACAGGTTGGTAGCTCCTCTGCTGTTTCCTGCTAAAGTCCACAATCAGCTCCTTCGTTTTGCTGGCATTTAGCTGGAGATTATTATCCTGGCACCAGTTCTCCAGGGTTCTAATCTCTTCCAGGTAGGCCTTCTCGTTATTTCCTGAGATCAGGCCCACCACAACTGTGTCGTCAGCAAACTTAATGATGTTGGTGGAGCTGGAAGTGGCTTTGCAGTCTGAGGTGTACAGCGAGTACAGCAGAGGGCTAAGGACACAGCCCTGAGGGGCTCCGGTACTGAGGGTGAGGGTGGGTGAGACATGCTTGCCTACCCGAACAGCTTGTGGTCTGTTAGTCAGGAGGTTGGAGATCCAGTCACAGATGGATGGGTGGAGACCTAGATCTTCCAGCTTTGTGGTGAGTCTTGAGGGAATAATAGTGTTAAATGCTGAACTGTAGTCCACAAACAGCATTTTAACATAATTACCCCTCCCAGCATCCAGATGTGTCATCGATGTGTGGAGAAGGTGAGCGATGGCATCATCTGTGGAACGGTTTGGACGGTATGCAAACTGAAACGGGTCCAGGGTGTCGGGCAGCGTGGATGTGATGAAGTCTCTCACCAGCTTCTCGAAGCACTTCATCACCCAGATAACATGTCCATGTGGGGCCTGTATAGGTAGCCCAACTGGGAACCAGAAAGCTTCGTCAATGGGTCAGCCATTGTAATGGATCTAATGCCCATCACTGACCTTGGTAGGAGCAGGAGGGGTCAAACATGGGACCCCATCTGGGATTTACACATGGACATGGGGCCTAAATGGGACTCATGGGATGAGATTATGGTGGGCTGTAATGATGGGGAAGTAGAAACATATGTACAAACCACTGGAACCCACCTGGAACCCATCTGGAACCCAACTGACCCACATTCCACCCATGTGAAACGTGGGTTAGTTGGGTTCCAGGTGGGTTCCAGTGGTGGGGTCCCATGAAGCTTTCTGGTTCCCAGTTGGGCTACCCATACAGGCCCCACATGGACATGTTATCTGGGTACCTGGAGAGATCTGTGATAAAGCATCAAGTGTCTATTATGTACCCAACTGGAGTACTGTACCCTCTAACCTGTATGACACCATGGAACCGCCATTAGCTCCAGATATAAATTCCATCATATTTATTTATTATATTATATATTCCCTTTATTCTTTTTATTATAACGAAAGAATAACTTTTTTTTCCCAATTTACCCAAAGATCCTTTGAACTTCTGATGCTAACTTTTTTGGCCCCACCTAAGCATGTTTAATAGGCTTATTCCAAGGAATGATCTCACTACAGTCTCAGTATTAAATAATAATGCATCTATCGAATATGAGAGCTTTACCTTTAAGACGATTTTACTTTCGGAAACTCGGGTTAAAAAGTGCTACGTAAATAAAGCTTATTACCTGCTATTCTGTCACTTTTCAAGCAACTTTGTCCAACAAATGACTTGACGGCACAGCATCAGTCACATCAGATCTCAGTAGACCTGCAGGCATGAGCTAATTCCCACCATGCCTTATCACTTGGCGGAGAAAGAAAATCGTAATTGCATTGGTTTCACACTGGACCTGCCTGTCTGAAAACACTGCCCTGGGTGATGTATCCAGTTTTCCAAATGGGATTATGTCTCCCCAGTCACGTCTTCATATACCACAAGGCTGTCTCGGGTTGGTCTTCACCTGAAGTCATTTGCAGGTAGAAGATGAAGCACCAGCTAATTGAAATTACAACCAGAGCCCTACGAATTAACCATCTCGCATCCGGCCTGATGGCTCACGTCAAACTAAAAAGCAGCTGGAGCTTCCAAGAAGATAAAACCCCTGGACAATCCATGGTATCCATGGAGAGTTGTGACCAATTCCTGAAGCCTCTCTGATGGCCACATGTCCTAACATCAGCATCCTGTGGGATTCTTCTGGTTTACAGTGGTCAGTACTGGTAGGACAACCAGTGAGCCAGGGCACCTAAGGCTCATTGATGCTCGTGGAGGCCCAGGCCCAGGATCTTCAGTCAGATCTGCTGTGGCAGCACAAGGGGGACCCACTCAATATTAGGCAGGTAGTCCTAATGTTATGGCTGATCATTGCTGTGAGGATTTGATTGCATTCAACGACAAGTGAGTTGGGTCAGGAGGTCAGAAGGTTGGATGGATGATCACCACCCCACCTCATCGTCCCCAACCAACTCCCCAGCTCATCAAAAGTACTGGATGGAGCTCCACCACCATCATTCCAGAGAACACAGTTTTTCCACTGCTCCACAGCTCCTCAATGCTGGGGGGTTTTATACCCCCCCTCTAGCCCACGCCTGGCATTATGCAGCATGGTGCCAATAGGTTGGAGTCCTGTTCTATTGGCAGGACTTCTCTACAGGGACTCGACAAGCTGGGTGTGTGTGTGCTCGGACATTTGCACATGTACGCTTGTGTCTGTATGCAATTTAAAGGGGAGGGGTGTCCACAAACATTTGGAACCTGTTCTCCTAGATGCTCAAAGCTCCAGGAGTCTACAGATGAAACTCCATACTGTTCTCCAATCCAGAACATAGCCTGAGGGTTGGCTCTTTGCTCCTGCCAATGATACGGATGATGATGATGATGATGATGATGAGGATGATGATTGTGTCCAACATTCACAGGTATTCATCCAGAGTTCATGGATGGATGCTACCAGAGCCTGGGGAGTAATGTCATGAATGTGTGACCAACCTGAATTTTGTGCCGCCAATTGAATGTCGTCTGCATTAATAACGGAAACAGATAATGGCAGCCGATCATTTGGCCAAGAGGATGCATGTAAATGAGAAAAAGGAGGGGACCCAGAATTGATCCTTGAGGGACCCCTTGAGGAACAGGCAGCGTGCCGTGCATGCAGTGCAATTCTCCACTTAATCCTTTTACTTTTTCAAAATGAATAAATGTCAAATGAAAATCACAGGGACCTCTTGCAATTGTGCCAAACTGACATGTCATTCAGCACAATGGCTACAGGACTGCTGAGCCTGAAGCTGCAGCTGCTGGGCCAGGCACCAGGCAGGGGCAGGGGCAGGGACGGCCGATTTAGTATGAACAGCTTGTGAAACGTTCGCCTGCATTAATTAAAGAGTTTGCTAAAGAGGGAGGAAAATGTAAACACTGGTAAACAGACTCATTCTGTGCAGATTTTTAGGAACTAATTGGGCAACATGGAGCAGGGAGACCATATTGCGATTTTTTTTTTAAATGAGGCCCTCGGGGGCTTCAGAAACCAAAGCTTTTGATATTACTATCCACACTATTTGCTTTCTGGTGACCCAGAAGATTCAGAGGCAGGATATGGATTCATAAACTCGGATATTTGATAAATGTGCTCCATTTATTGATACAGGTCTCCCCCTGTCCCCCAGGTGTGACTTAAGAAAGTCATTTTATGAAACAGATGCAGTGTTTTTAATCCCAGATGTGCTGTAGACAATGAAGAGGGCGAAGGACGGGGGCAGGGAGTGCAGTGTTTTTAATCCTAGATGTGCTGTAGACAATAAAGAGGGCGAGGGACAGGGGACAGGGACTGCAGTGTTTTTAATCCTAGATGTGCTGTAGACAATAAAGAGGGCGAGGGACAGGGACAGGGAGTGCAGTGTTTTTAATCCTAGATGTGCTGTAGACAATAAAGAGGGCGAGGGACAGGGACGGGGGCAGGGACTGCAGTGTTTTTAATTCTAGATGTGCTGTATACAATAAAGAGGGAGTGGGATGGGGGACAGGGACTGCAGTGTTTTTAATTCTAGATGTGCTGTAGACAATAAAGAGGGCGAGGGACAGGGACAGGGAGTGCAGTGTTTTTAATCCTAGATGTGCTGTAGACAATAAAGAGGGCGAGGGACAGGGGACAGGGACTGCAGTGTTTTTAATCCTAGATGTGCTGTAGACAATAAAGAGGGCGAGGGACAGGGACAGGGAGTGCAGTGTTTTTAATCCTAGATGTGCTGTAGACAATAAAGAGGGCGAGGGACAGGGACGGGGGCAGGGACTGCAGTGTTTTTAATTCTAGATGTGCTGTATACAATAAAGAGGGCGAGGGACAGGGACGGGGGCAGGGACTGCAGTGTTTTTAATTCTAGATGTGCTGTAGACAATAAAGAGGGCGAGGGACAGGGACGGGGGCAGGGACTGCAGTGTTTTTAATTCTAGATGTGCTGTAGACAATAAAGAGGGCGAGGGACAGGGACGGGGACAGGGACTGCAGTGTTTTTAATTCTAGATGTGCTGTATACAATAAAGAGGGAGTGGGATGGGGGACAGGGACTTCCGTGCCACTGTCACCACTTGCTTGCTCAAAAGAGGTTCGGACCCGGATCTCTGTAAAGCTGCTGTGTGACAACATCTGTTGTGAAAAGCCTTAAGAAATAAAACTGAATTGAAATTGAATTGAATAGTGAATGGAGCTCGGGTTGGCCAGCACACACAGTATTGTGGGAAAAAGTACATTTGTGTAACGTAGGTAATTCTCTCAGATCATTCATCAATCCATCAGTTATTCAGAACACAAGCAAGCTGAGATCAAACAGATCAAACAGATCAAACTCTCAGGAGCACTTGTCCACTCGTCATTCAAATCACAAGGTCCCGGCCTGCTCAGATCATCTTCACTCCCCTATTTTACTTCACTCTTACCCAGCTCATTTACCTCCAGCTCATTTACCTCCAGCTCACTTGCCTCCAGCTCATTTGCCTCCAGCTCATTTACCTCCAGCTCATTTGCATACATTTCCGGATTCTGACTTCCGCCGGTTTCTATTGGCGGGTAATTTTGTTTCCGTTTGGGACAAAACAAATGACACAGTCCAGCTTTTTGGCGTTTTGCTGTTCCTCAGCACCACAACTCTACACAACAAACAGCCAAACCTGGGTTTTCATGCAGTTCCAACCAAGTGCTAAGGTTGAAGTGGACATACTAGGTTTTAAAAGACTTCTATAGAAGCTGAAGTATCAACTGAAGCTTTTTACTCCAGTAAAAGTGTAAAAGTACTGGTTTCAGAACGACTTCAAGTAGAAAAGTAAAAGTAATGGAAGGAAAACAAAGGCCGAAAGCTTGGGCCGCGCCACAGGGGTCTATAGTGCACTACCCCCCCCATCCAAAACCCATTTCTCTAAATGTCATAATGTTGGGCTGCACTAGGCTCCTGTTTCAGCTGCAGATCTGCCCATTGAAAATGAAGCATTTCAGTAATATCAGCTCTATTAAAGGAGCGTCTCTGTGCTCTACTGAGCATCAACATGAGCTTCATGGAGGAAAATATGAGGAGTCATTGTCTAGAAGTTTAGTAAAGCTGCAGAAAGTCAGACTTCAGAGGCGTGTGATCAATAAGCTTTATTGGAGTGTAAATGTGGGGCTCAGTCGGGACGTTTCACTGCAGCTCTCGAGTCTCTGCCACAGACACAGTCTTCATACTAGACTACAGACGTCTGCTGTGAGCTCGCTGGAGAGGGACGGGACGTGTGCAGGTGTGATGGATCTCTTATAAACCAATAGGGAGTCAGAATGGTGTCTGTTTATACTTCTCATCCAATCAGGATCAGACTCTCACTTTCCGGATGGAGAGATTTATCTGGAGAGGGTTTTTATTGATGACGAGCCGGAATGAAAACAAAGGGGAATGAAATAGGAGGAAAGAGGCTGATTTTAAAATGTAAGGAGGAGAAAGTTCAGATAATTGGGGGAAAATGTAAGAAGTAGAATAATTACTCCAGTAAAGTGAAGATAACCAACATTTCTACTTAAGTAAAAGTAAAGATAAAGCAGTGGACCTCCCAGTTCTGACCTCCGACGCTTTCTGTTGGCGGGTAATTTTGTCTCCAACCAAGCGCCAACCAACCGAGTCCTATATGGATACTACTACCCTTCAGGATATACCATATTTATATATATATATATATATATATAGCTTTACCCCAGCACATATCTCGGCCCATTCATTTAGGATTCTCCATGGCCTCGATTATCCAGAAACACACCATCCAGCTTCTCAGCCTTTGGTCCTCCCAAACTCATCACGGGTACATCAGCACCCATACCCCGGACCTTCACACGGTTCACAAATCTAGATACCATCTAGTTACCATTGGAGTGTGAAAGGGTGCATTACTTGCATCACCATCACCACCCCCACCCAACCTGTGATGTTCTAGACAACGACTGGGTCAGAACATGTCCAAAACACAGTCCTATATGGATCCAGGCAATCTGATGGGTAGAGGGTCCCAATTTTGCGAGTAAATGCTGGCGTTGTTTGGAGTTTTGCTACTCACTGAAATGGGCTAGCTACTTAGCGGCTTGATCTCCATGATCGCTCTGCTTTCCCTGGGTGCGGTATACAACCTGAGCTTACTGTTATTATTTACTTCAGTGTTACAAAAGTGAACACGGCCAGTTAAATGAAATAAAAGATTCTTTATCACCTCGATTACCCTCTATTATCTTTACCCTCCGATACAGTGATTTACAGCCCAGCTGGAAGCACTTTAGCCCATCGAAATACCCCACCTGCTGCTTGCTGATTAAGGCAGCTTTAGCTATAAATATACACTATGATAGCACGCCTTGCCAAGGTAGACCAACCAGCGCTCTGCCTTAATGCCTGCAGCCGTCACTTTCCCCAAGAGCGACGTCTATGAGACTCCCTTGGGTCGACTTATGCTCGGAGGTGGTGCTGTACCCTGCTGTTCCTCTTGGAAGGCCTTTCACAAGCCTAGATGCTCAAGATTAGAGAATCTGTTTAATCGAGAGCATCCACACGGCTTGGGGCTGAAGCTAACAGCCAGAGTAAGAAGGAGAACCTTAAAGAGAGAGATATCTTTAGCATCTGACCAGAACTCCGCCACCCACTGATAAATTATCACCAATCTGTTCATTAGCATTACAGCATAGGAGGCAGAATTCAATTCAGATTTATTTAGATGAAGTTTTTCCGGGTCCGAGCCCCTTTTGAGCAAGATGGTGGCAGGTCAAGAAGAAGAAGAAACCTGGAGAGGAACCAAGACTCAAAAGGGGAACCCATCCTCTGCAGGTCAACACTGGACTGCAAGATAAGCAAATCCAGCCCTCCTATGTGTACTGAATTTCATGCTTGATATCTGGTTGACCTTGGAGGTTTAAATATTATTATAATATATATATAATTTATTTTTTAATAAATTGGTCTAAATCACTGTTGAGATATGAGGAAGATCATAGATATACAACATGCAAAGTGCCTTACTGCCTTAAAACGACCGGCAGGCTGACGGGGTGTAATTTGACCTGCTTTAGTCACCATTGGAGTGTGAAAGGGTGCAATACTTGCATCACCATCACCACCCCCGCCCAAACTGTGATGTTCTAGACAACGACTGGGTCAGAACATCTCCAAAACATCAGGCAGGTCTTGTGGGGTACTCCCGGTACACAGTGCTCGGTACCTACCAAAAGTGCTTCCCGTGATTGGCCCATTCATTTAGGATTGGCACAGTCTCCACGGCCTCGATTACCTATAAACACACCATCCAGCTCATTCGTCCTCCCAAGGACCCATACCCCTGACCTTCACGCGGTTCACAAATCTCTGGCTACCATCAAACTTTAGGTGGACACAGCTTCATGGGCTTCAAGGCCAGCTTCAAGGCCTCGTCCTTAATCACCAAATTATATATATATATATAAAAATCTGGCCAGTGACCTAGAAATCTTGAACCACTGGTGCAGACATTCTTCTAAACACTTAGTGTGTTCATTGTTGTTCATTAGCAACCCCTGTCCTGAAGAACAAGCACACACAGTGTTTTCTGCTTCATTTGACCTTCTTCATGACAAACAGCTCTTAAGAACCTCAAGAGCTGCAGAGTTTCCTTCGGATTTCCACTTTGCACTTTGCTGCATTTTTAAAGAAGAAATTGCATCGCAATTAGGAGCCGGTTCTCAACAAGTAAACATGCTTTTGTCCTCAAGAGCTGAAGGTTTAATCAACGGCAGGACAATAAGGGACGCGGTTCTGTGTTTGTACGGAATTAAATATATTTATTTGCAGATTCAGAAACCCTGACTAACTATGGTAATCTTATACAACCTCAAAACAAAAATTAGGACAGCCCATGAAAACTTTTGCTGGCCTTTTTAAACATATTTAAGACTTCAGGACAAGACTAACGTTTGCTAGAGGACATAGGACTTCTGGACCAATGTGCTTTGGACAGATGAAGGCAGTAAGGCAGATGCCAAGCCCTGGCCAGCGATTCAGTACTGTGGTACAAACTCCAGGTGAATTCTTACATTACTGTGGCGGTTCAACACTCAGCACTCAAGGGGGCGGTAGAGAGACTCATCAAACTAGTCCGCCATGACAGCTGCCATAACAAAAAGCATGCTGGTGGTACAAGACATTCTGTCTGTAGACCACGGCGGTCAGGCCCCTTGCAGCATGCGACTACAGGCGAAACCCAGTCTGCGTCAGTCAGCCAATGCGGTTACTCCTTGCATGCCTCTCATGAAAATCAGTCAGTCTCAGGTAGATCCTGTCCCTTTACATTTAGCTGTGGCGAGAGCTACCTGCAGGTCCCGTGATAAGATTTTTGGACTGTCCTGAGACAGTCCTTCTACCCAGTCCGCTCTCGGGAAGATTCTGACATCCCCAGTGCTTTCTTTCTTTGGCATGTGTTCAGTGTACGAGGACGGTGGGGTCCACCATTATAAGAGCAGAGCTGTGGACAGAGCTCAGTGGTCAGCGAGGTCAATGAGGCCCAATGTTTGTAATAGAGATGTACGAGAGTGAAGAACCTTTATACTGGTAGAGCCTACTAAGCCTGATCAATGATCAATACGTCAGTAATTACGGCAGTCCGTCAGTAATTACATCAGTACATCATTACTGTAAGTGATGTAAGTAGTTACAACAGTCAGTATGTCTGTAATTATGTACATATTTGTCAGTAAGTCAGTAATTATGTAAGTAAATAATTGTCAGCAATTACATCAGTCAGTAATTATCAGCAAGTCAGTAATTATGTCAGCAATTACATCAGTCAGTAAGTCAGTCATTCAGTAATTGTGTAATTATATAAGTCTATTAGTAATTAAATCAGTAAGTCAGTAATTATTTAAGTAATTGAGTCAGTAATTATGTCAGCAATTACATCAGTCTACACCAGTAGGCCAGTCAGTCAGTAATTGTGTAATTATATCAGTCATTTAGTGATTACATCAGTAAGTCAGTAATTATTTAAGTAATTATGTAAGCAATTACATTAGTCAGTCAGTAATTACATCAGTAAGTCAGTAATTATGTAAATAATTACAACAGCAATTACATCAGTCAGTAGGTCAGTCAGTCAGTAATTTTGTAATTATATCAGTCATTTAGTAATTACATCAGTAGCTTAGTAATTATTTAAGTAATTAAGTCAATAATTATGTCAGCAATTACATCAGTAAGTCAGTAATTATGTAAGTAATTACAACAGCAATTACAACAGTCAGTAGGTCAGTCTATCAGTCAGTAATTATGTAAGTAATTACAACAGCAGTTGGCCAGTCAGTCAGTAATTACGTAATTATATCAATCATTTAGTAATTACATCAGTAAGTCAGTAATTATTTAAGTAATTAAGTCAATAATTATGTCAGTGATTACATCAGTAAGTCAGTAATTATGTAAATAATTACAACAGCAATTACATCAGTCAGTAGGTCAGTCATTATGTAAGTAATTACAACAGCAATTACAACAGTCGGTAGGTCAATCCATCAGTCAGTAATTATGTAAGTAATTACAACAGCAGTTGGCCAGTCAGTCAGTAATTAGGTAATTGTATCAATCATTTAGTAATTACATCAGTAAGTCAGTAATTATTTAAGTAATTGAATCAGTAATTATGTCAGCAATTACATCAGTCCATCATTAATTACATCAGTAAGTCAGTAATTATGTAACAACAGCAATTACAGTCAGCAAGTCAGTCAGTCAGTGAGCCGGTCAGTAAATATATGAGAAAGTCAGGCAGTAGGTCAGTACGTGAGAAAGATTAGCAAGTACGTCAGTCAGAACATTGGTAAGCCAGTCGGTACATCAGTCAGTAGGTCAGTAATGGAGGACTGGATGGGAGAGGTTCGGCTGCATGGTCCAGTCCACCACCCAGGCTGTATGAATCGAGTGGAGCACTGGAAGAGACATGATCAGCCTTGATGTCTGTACAGTATCCCTCTTACCTCTTACATCATACATCTGCACATTGAATCATCTCCAAGGAGAAAGCCACACAAACACATTGATTAATTAGAGAAGGTTAACCACCAGGCCTGCTGTGCTTTGGCAACCTTTCTCTTGACATTACAATCACTGGAATGTTGACAATCTGCCTCTCAGCCTCAACTCTAGCAAGGATAATTACTGCCTTTCTTTCTGCTGCCTTTCTCTCTGATTAATATCGTCTCAGGAGGTTCCTGAATTCCTTGCCCCGAAGAGCTTGAAATGCAGCTTGCTTATGAAATCGCTCAGGTATGTGGCCTGCCGGAGCTGATGGGGCTGGCGGACCCGTTATCTATCTGCTGCTAGCTGGCAAGACCTGAGAAGCTCCTTCATGAGCAAGACTGGGGCAGGTCGGCAGCATCACGGAAAAGGACCAAACACCAGACCGTGAGCAGGCATGCCACGACCAGCCTCAGAGGAAGCTGCTCAGCTGTTAAGCGCTCGATCTTCAACATTTGGTGACAACCCCAGGACACACATCAACACACCTGAAACATGGAGAGTGTTGGTGCTTATTCAGTCGCTCAGTCACAAGCATTGAAAAGGTCGTTCTCAGCAGATGCACCTTCTACTCTTCTGGGAAGGCTTTACAGGAGAAGTCAGAATGGGGCTTGTAAGTATTAGATGGCCTTCATCCACACAAGAGCATTAGTGAGGTCAGGAGGTCTGCCACGCCAAGTCAGTAATTATGTAAGTAATTAAGTCAGAAATTATGTCAGCAATGACATCAGTCAGTAGGTCAGTCAGCCAGTCAGTAATTATGCAAGTAACTACATCAGTCAGTAGGTCAATCAGTAGGTCAGTAATTATGTAATTACGTCAGTAATTATGTCAGCAATGACATCAGTCAGTAGGTCAGTCAGTAATTATGTAAGGGATTAAGTCAGTAATTATGTCAGCAATGACATCAGTCAGTAGGTCAGTCAGTAAGTCAGTAATTATTTCAGCAATGACATCAGTCAGTAGGTCAGTCAGTAATTATGTAAGGGATTAAGTCAGTAATTATGTCAGCAATGACATCAGTCAGTAGGTCAGTCAGCCAGTCAGTAATTATGCAAGTAGTTACATCAGTCAGTAGGTCAATCAGTAGGTCAGTAATTATGCAAGTAATTACGTCAGTAATTATATCAGCAATGACATCAGTCAATAGGTCAGTCAGTAATTATGTAAGGGATTAAGTCAGTAATTATGTCAGCAATGACATTAGTCAGTAGGTCAGTCAGTGAGTCAGTAATTATGCAAGTAATTACATCAGTAAGTCAGTCATTATGTAAGTAGGTCAGTCAGCCAGTAAGTAATTATGTCAGCAATAACATCAGTTAGGAGGTCAGTCAGTAATTATGTAAGTAATTGAGTCAGTAATTATGTCAGCAATGACATCAGTCAGTAGGTCAGCAATTACATCAGTCAGTAGGTCAGTCAGCCAGTCAGTAATTATGCAAATAATTACATCAGTAAGTCAGTAATTATGTAAGTAATTAAGTCAGTAATTATGCAAGTAATTACATCAGTCAGTAGGTCAGTCAGCCAGTCAGTAATTATGCAAGTAATTACATCAGTTAGTCAGTTATTCTGTAAGTAATTACATCAGTAATTATGTAAGCAACTTCTGGAAAGGCTTTACAGTAGATGTCGGAACGGGGCTTGTAAGTATTTGATGGCATTGAGCCACACAAGAGCATTAGAGAGGTCAGGAGGTCTGCCACGCCAAGTCATCCCAAAGATATTAGCTGGAGCTCCATTATCACTCCAGAGACACATACAGATCCACTCCTGCACTGCTCCCCGACTCAATCACGGGGAGATGCCCATCTAGCGGAGGCCTGGCACTGGGAATGGTGGGATTAGGCTCAGGGATTAGGCTCAGCTATAAGGCTATTATATCAGTTAGTGCTTTGTGCTTAAATACTGGCTTGATTACAAGACAAGAAGTTGTACGAGACACGTTTTTATATCTTCCTAAATGGGTATCCATAGAAACAAGCGACACAAGTTATCTGTGCACTGATTTGTAAAAAAGACCACCAAGATCTCAGAAAAGGCATACCTAGACCACTGAAGAGCAGCCCCGGAACACATACTACTCTAGGTGTAGTAGGTTAGGTTTGGGTTTAAGTTAAGTTAGAGGTTCGAATTGGGTTTAAGTTAAGTTTGAGGTTAGAATTGGGTTTAAGTTAAGTTTGAGGTTAGAATTAGGTTTAGGTGTAGTAGGTTAAGTTTAGACTGAGGTTAGAATTAGGTTTTTGGTGTAGTAGATTAAGTTTAGGTTAGGTTTAGTTGTAGTAGGTTAAGTTTAGATTAAGGTTAGAATTATATTTAGGTGTAGTAGGTTAAGTTTAGACTGAGGTTAGAATTAGGTTTAGGTGTAGTAAATTAAGTTTAGGTTTAGGCTGAGGGTAGAATTAGGTTTAAGTTAAGTTTGAGGTTAAAATTGGGTTTAAGTTTTGGCTGAGGTTAGAATTATGTTTAGGTGTAGTAGCTTAAGTTTAGATTGAGGTTATAATTATGTTTAGGTGTAGTAGCTTAAGTTTAGATTGAGGTTAGAATTAGGTTTAGGTGTAGTAGGTTAAGTGTAGGTTTAGGCTAAGGGTAGAATTAGGTTTAATAGGTTAAGTTTAGAATTATGTTTAGGTGCAGTAGGTTAAGTTGAGACTGAGGTTAGAATTAGGTTTAAGTTTAGGATTAGGCTGAGGTTAGAATTATATTTAGGTGTAGTAGGTTAAGTTAAGATAAGATAGTCCTTTATTAACCTACTACACCTAAACCTAATTCTAAGTTTAGGTTTAGATTGAAGTTAGAATTAGGTTTAGGTGTAGTAGGTTAAGTTTAGGTTTAGATTGAGGTTAGAATTAGGTTTAGGTGTAGAAGGTTAAGTTTAGGTTTAGGCTGAGGTTAGAATTAGGTTTAGGTGTAGAAGGTTAAATGTAGGTTTAGGTTAAGGTCAGATTTAGGTTTAGGTGTAGTAAGTTAAGTTTAGGTTTAGGCTGAGGTTAGAATTAGGTTTAGGTGTAGAAGGTTAAATGTAGGTTTAGGTTAAGGTCAGATTTAGGTTTAGGTGTAGTAGGTTAAGTTTAGGTTTAGGCTGAAGTTAGAATTAGGTTTAGGTGTAGAAGGTTAAATGTAGGTTTAGGTTAAGGTCAGATTTAGGTTTAGGTGTATGGAATATATATGGAATATATATGGAATGAACGTTGATATATATGGAATCAATGTTGATATATATGGAATGAACATTGATATATATATGGAATCAATGTTGATATACATGGAATGAACGTTGATATACATGGAATCAATGTTGATATATATATGGAATCAATGTTGATATACATGGAACGAACATTGATATATATATGGAATCAATGTTGATATACATGGAATCAATGTTGATATATATATATATATATATATATATATATATGGAATCAATGTTGATATACATGGAATGAACGTTGATATATATGGAATCAATGATATACATGGAATGAACATTAATATGTATTTGGAATCAATGTTGATATACATTGAATGAACATTGATATATATATGGAATCAATGTTGATATATATGGAATCAATGTTGACATACATGGAATGAACGTTAATATATATATGGAATCAATGTTGATATAAATGGAATAAACGTTGATATATATGGAATCAATGTTGATATACATGGAATGAACATTAATATATATATGGAATCAATGTGGATATACATGGAATGAACATTGATATATATGGAATCAATGTTGATATATATGGAATGAACATTGATATATATATGGAATCAATGTTGATATACATGGAATGAACGTTGATATACATGGAATGAACATTGATATATATGGAATCAATGTTGATATATATGGAATGAACATTGATATATATATGGAATCAATGTTGATATAAATGGAATGAACGTTGATATATATGGAATCAATGTTGATATATATGGATTGAACATTATGTATATGGAATCAATGTTGATATACATAGAATCAATGTTGATATATATATATATGGAATCAATGTTGATATACATAGAATCAATGTTGATATATATATATGGAATCAATGTTGATATACATGGAATGAACGTTGATATATATGGAATCAATGTTGATATACATGGAATGAACATTGATATATATATATGGAATCAATGTTGATATACATGGAATCAATGTTGATATATATGGAATCAATGTTGACATACATGGAATGAATGTTAATATATATATGGAATCAATGTTGATATACATGGAATGAACATTAATACATATATGGAATCAATGTGGATATACATGGAATGAACATTAATACATATATGGAATCAATGATGATATACATGGAATGAACGTTGATATATATGGAATCAATGTTGATATATATGGAATGAACATTGATATATATCTATGGAATCAATGTTGATATACATGGAATGAACAATGATATATATGGAATCAATGTTGATATACATGGAATGAACGTTGATATATATGGAATGAACGTTGATATATATGGAATCAATGTTGATATATATGGAATGAACATTATGTATATGGAATCAATGTTGATATACATGGAATGAACATTGATATATATATATGGAATCAATGTTGATATATATGGAATGAACGTTGATATATATGGAATCAATGTTGATATATATGGAATGAACATTATGTATATGGAATCAATGTTGATATACATGGAATGAACGTTGATATATATATATGGAATCAATGTTGATATAAATGGAATGAACGTTGATATATATATGGAATCAATGATGATATACATGGAATGAACGTTGATATATATATGGAATCAATGTTGATATAAATGGAATGAACGTTGATATATATGGAATCAATGTTGATATATATGGAATGAACATTATGTATATGGAATCAATGTTGATATACATGGAATGAACGTTGATATATATGGAATGAATGTTGATATACATATGGAATAAATGTTGATATACATGGAATGAATATTGATATGTATGGAATCAATGTTGATATACATGGAATGAACGTTGATATATATGGAATGAATGTTGATATACATATGGAATAAATGTTGATATACATGGAATGAACGTTGATATACATATGGAATAAATGTTGATATACATGGAATGAATATTGATATGTATGGAATGAATGTTGATATACATGGAATGAATGTTGATATACATATGGAATAAATGTTGATATACATATGGAATAAATGTTGATATACATGGAATGAATATTGATATGTATGGAATCAATGTTGATATACATGGAATGAACGTTGATATATATGGAATGAATGTTGATATACATATGGAATAAATGTTGATATACATGGAATGAATGTTGATATACATATGGAATAAATGTTGATATACATGGAATGAATATTGATATACATGGAATGAATATTGATATACATGGAGTGAACATTGATATATATATATATATATATATATATATATATATATATATATATATATATATATGGAATGAATGTTAATATATATGAAATGAACGTTTATATATATGGAATGAACGTTGATATATATATGGAATGAATGTTGATATACATATGGAATAAATGTTGATATACATGGAATGAATATTGATATGTATGGAATCAATGTTGATATACATGGAATGAACATTGATATATATATGATGAACGTTGATACATATCGAATAAATGTTGATATACATGGAATTAACGTTGATATATATGGAATCAATGTGGATATATATGGAATGAACATTATGTATATGGAATCAATGTTGATATACATGGAATGAACGTTGATATATATATATGGAATCAATGTTGATATAAATGGAATGAACGTTGATATATATATGGAATCAATGATGATATACATGGAATGAACGTTGATATATATGGAATGAATGTTGATATACATATGGAATAAATGTTGATATACATGGAATGAATATTGATATGTATGGAATCAATGTTGATATAAATGGAATGAACGTTGATATATATATGGAATCAATGATGATATACATGGAATGAATGTTGATATACATATGGAATAAATGTTGATATACATGGAATGAATATTGATATGTATGGAATCAATGTTGATATACATGGAATGAATGTTGATATACATATGGAATAAATGTTGATATACATGGAATGAACGTTGATATACATATGGAATAAATGTTGATATACATGGAATGAATATTGATATGTATGGAATCAATGTTGATATGTATGGAATGAATGTTGATATACATGGAATGAATATTGATATGTATGGAATCAATGTTGATATGTATGGAATGAATGTTGATATACATGGAATGAATGTTGATATACATGGAATGAATGTTGATATACATATGGAATAAATGTTGATATACATGGAATGAACATTGACATATACATGGAATGAATGTTGATATACATATGGAATGAATGTTGATATACATATGGAATAAATGTTGATATACATGGAATGAATATTGATATGTATGGAATCAATGTTGATATACATGGAATGAACATTGATATATATATGATGAACGTTGATACATATCGAATAAATGTTGATATACATGGAATTAACGTTGATATATATGGAATCAATGTGGATATATATAGAATTAATGCTCATATACAAAGGCTGATATACAAAGACTGAACAATTTCTAGATCTAAAGAATTCAGCCTTTTTATCCTAGAGAGGTCACCCAAGAGCTGATTCAGTCTCAAGACCCATGTCAAGACTGCTGCAATTGGCTGGTCTTCCTATGAGTACTATCAGGCCACCTCAACTGATCCAGAACATGGCAGCATGACTTGTCTTCAATGTTCCTAAGTTCAGTCATGTTACTCCTCTGCTGTGTTCCGATCACTGGCTTTGTGTAGTTGCTAGACTGAACGACTGAGGTCAGCCTTTCTAAAGTGAAACACTTTAATTCTCCAGATGTTGTGAAGTAGAAATCTACATTAATATTTTATATATATATTCATTACACACACACACACACACACAGGTCCCGGCTTTCAGTCCTATCCCCACTTCTCTAACCTCTAGGCCACAGCTTCCCCATGTAGATGTTCCTTGGACATTACAACTACAGACTCCTTAGGTCCAGAACCACATAAGTTGACTAAGCCATTGCCTCACCCACAGGTGCCTTTCCCAATCAGCCCATTATCAACCACTGCCAAATGAGCATGCGCCTACGGAGAGTTTAACCAACCGAGGGAAACGGATGAGCTTTTAGGACTAATCCAAGTCAATCCTCTTTGCAGACGGACTCCCAGTGGTGTGTCTGAGTTCACTGATGTATTCAGTTCTACACAGGTCAATTACTTCATTAACAGCTTCCCGACAGCAGCGCTAAGAGAGGGAAGTCACTCTGGTGCTCAAGGAAATAACGACACAACAGATGTTTGCAGTCTAGTTAACAGATCAACGCACTACGTTGGTGCAGTCGACTTATTTGGTTAATCTGCTCATGCTTTCGATGCTAGACGTCTGCATTGATGTATCATTGAAACATTCTTCTGCCTTCTGTATCCTCTCGTCTGCTAAAGGCCTTGAATGGGAATGTAAATGGAAGACAATCCAGTGGAAGAGGGGTTGAGGGTCTTGAAATGTCCATTAAGGATTACATATCCTCCGATTTCTCAACGTGAAGATACATTGGATTCCAGGAACTAATCAGTGTGTGCAGTAAGAGGAAATAAGTCTGCCGTATTCACAAAGCCTCACGATACATCACCTTTTCCCCATGGCTGGAACCATGAGATCAGATGTGCTCACATGGCCTCGTCTCAAACCACAACAAGGAGGCCGTTTTATAACCAAATAACGAACGTGAAAATCCACTGAAAATTTGTGTGTGACCACACTGGCTTGCAGTTAGCACTATGCTAACAGATAGCTTTAGCCACGCTTCTGCGTGGAAGACGATAATACAGAAACCCTGCAGCTCACTTTTAAGGTAATGCTAGCTTCCAGTAAGTGAGCCAGGCCGTGCTAATGCTGCTGTACTGCAGTCAAATGTGCTTGATAGCCAAGCCTAGAGTCTAGGCTGTAGACTCCACGACACCTGGACACTGAACTGGGTTTTGCAACAGGACAATGACCCCCAAGCAAACACCAAAGGTGGTTGTGGAATGGATAATGGATAAAGCAAGCTGACATTAAGAGTCCCAACCTCAATCCTATTGTACTGGAAATTCAGGTCTGTACCAAGAAATCAGCCAATTTGACTGAACTCTACCAAATCTGCCAAGAAGAGACACATATTCATCCAAACTTCTGACAGAAGATTATTATAAGATTATACGGCCCTGCGTAGAAGACGATAATACAGAAACCCTGCAGCTCGCTTTTGAGGTAATGCTAGCTTCCAGTAAACAAGACAGGCCATGCTAACGCTGCTGTACTGCTGTCAAATGTGCCTGGTAGCCAAGCCATGCTAGTGCTATCAATGTTGGATGAGGCCTGGTGCCAGCATGCTAATGTCACGATAGAAATGTGGGATGAGGCTTGTAGCCGACTCCAGTGTGCTCAACTTTATTATGCTACAGAGCACTAAAGTGTACTTTTCACCATGCTAATGACCAGTGCATTTGACTAGCGCTGAACTGGAAAAGCTATATACAGACCCCCGATCTATAAAGCCAATCAGCAGATATCCTCAAGCCATTAAGCCCTGCTACCAAAAGATTCTATGACCTCAACAAGGGTTAGCTAACACCACTCCACCTCAAAACAACCCAGACACAGGCCTGCCGTCCACGCAAGAAACCCCTGCTGTAAAGGTGAGGCATTCGACCACAAGGACTGGACAATTGTGCAATCTACCCAACTGGGAACCAGAACATTTTGTCCTTAGGTTCCAAGTAGGCCCCACATATGGAAGCCCACCAGAGTCAGTGATGGGTTACACATGGTCCCTACCTGGGCTGTACACTGCATATGGGACCTAGATAGATCCCATCCCAGATTAAGGTGGGCTGTAACAATAAGGGTATATTTAGGAAGCCCAACTGGGTCTCAGTTAAAAAAAAAAAATGTACAAAAGTACAATACCACTCAGAGCACACCTGGAACCCACCCAACCCTGGTTCCACCCATGTGAGGTCCACATGAGAATATTTGGCTGGGTAGATGGAATAATGAAGAAGGAAGACCATCTGGGAATTCTTCAACCTGAAACCATCAGCTAGACTCCGCAACACCTAGACACAACTGGGGTTTGCAACAGGACAATGACCCCCCCAAGCAAACACCAAAGGTGGTTGTGGAATGGATCATGGATAAAACAAGCTGGCATTAAAACTTTGGATGGGTCTTCCCAAGAGTCCCAACCTCAATCCTATTGTACTGGAAATTCAGGTCTGTACCAGGAAATCAGCCAATTTCTGCCAATTCTACCAATTCTGCCAAGAAGAGTCACATATTCATCTAAACTCCTGGCAGAAGATTATTGATGGCTACCAAACGTGCAACTTACACCCCCACTAAAATCATGAGGATTAAATATCAATTTAATTCAGAATGGCTAAGCAGAACTACAGATAATGCCAAAGAAATTCACTACAGGCACTACATTTCAGTCAGAGCAAGTTTGTGTCTTTTTTTTATATATATTTTGAAATATTTATTAAAATAAAACAAATAAGTCTTTTAAAAAGACTTAAAAGTTTTTCATGCCATTTTATGTATGTGTGGGACAGTAATATATATATACGCTCTGTGAGCCCCAGTGCAAGTAGTCTAGAAAGGCCCCTGGCAGGGACACAAACAATTTTTAGGTTTTATTTGCTGCAAATATTTATTTATGACCCCAGATGAATGATTTTGACCCTGTATAGGATTCAGAAAACCCCAAAAATGAAAGCACATGCACCAAAATCCTTTTTTAAAACTTAAAACTTTATGTTAAAACTTTGCGCCGCAAAAATAAAAACAGAGCAAATAATTCAGCCAAAACTCAATAACTTTTATTGACTGCCCCTCAGTCAGCCCACTGGTCAGGCCCAGTTTTGACATGTGCCCATACCCTCTCCATTGCTCTGCTTTAAAAGATTTGGCAGGCAATCGCTGCAAGTTTCATTTGTAGTGGAGACGTGTGGGCTGCTATTACATAAATATATAAATATTACTGTGCAAAAAAAAAAAACCTGCAGATTTTCAGTTTAACTAAGGTTGTCGTCACCCGGAGAGCACAAATTATACAAACATCTGGACACCGTTTCACAAGAATTACTGGCAGAAAAACAGTACCTCAGGAAACGGTGTTCAGGGATCGTGTGCTGAAGGACAAAGCCTGATTGAGTTTGTTATGCATGCAAAGCCAAGTTAAAAAATTACTTAATTAAATAAATAAATAAAAACCCCATGTAGTGTATATACACTGGCTCTGCGGGTATTCTTAGGTCTGAAGGAATGGTATGGGGTTGAGAAACAATATGGTGAGGCACATGGGTTAGACTTGAAGAGGAAAACGTGATGCATTCCTAGGCCTAATTTGGTAAAGCCATACATGAACTGAACAAATAGAGCATGTGACGGTTGATTTTCACCCCTCATGGAGTTAGACAGTGACATCCTATATGTGGAAATAGTGCAACAACGCATGACCTGTAGAAGGGCATAAAATGTGAGGTGTTGCTCTGTCTGGAGAGAGGGCAGAGGGGCTCTCTCCACACTGTACTTTTGATTGGAATAAAATGTTTTATCATTGCAACTGAAAGACGGTGGTCACGAGTCTCCTTTCAAGAAGAGACTCTGCAGTATAACTGTATAATCTGCCGTCACATAGACTAGTCCATCATCAGGTTCCGAGATTGATGCTCGGAGTTAACAGCACATCACATTCAAACCCGACGGATTTGCTGTCGGAACGACAAGAGAAATGACAGATGCAGGGTTCTTTCTCACCTGCCTCTTTGGGAAATCTGTAGCTAGAGCTATAGATAGGACGATAAACAGTGTTGTTCTGTAGGAAGTTATATACATTCACATGGATTCCAGACTAAATTGATGTAAACAACCAACCATTAACAGCAGCTGCACCATACGCCGACTTTGAGGTTTAAGGTCAATTCAACTCCATAGAAATTAAGAAACTTGAGAGGGTGTTTATGTGCAAATTGACTCATGTTTACCTGAACTCTGATAGCATGGATTACAATAATAGCACACACACTAATTATATATATAAAAAAAATAAAAATTAAAAAATAAAAAGAAAGGTTATTCCATGCTGTAAATATTTATTTTTGACCCCAGCTGTATCACTATATAGAATTCAGAAACTCCCAAAAATGAAATCACACGCACCAAAATCATATTGTTTTCTCTTATAAAACATCACTAACTTTGATCCAGAAAAATAAAAACAGTGTATAGGATTCACCAAAAGGTCAATAACTTTAAAGAAAAATGGAAGGCAAGTTCTAATCCAGCACATACAGCAGAGAACCCATTCCCACCCTCTGAGATAGAAAGCAGCCCAGTACAACCCAGTACAGTTGTAGTTTCAGGTGGTCAGTTATGGTTCTCAATGCATCAGACCTTACTCTGTTACGCAGGCTTCTCTTCTACAGCATCCATCCTTCTCCTTCTAGTTCAGGAACTGGGCCGGAGTCCAGCACAGCTTGCAGATTTTCCTGCTCCAACAGACCTACTAAACCTGGCAATTAACAGGGGAGTTGAATCAGGTGTGCTTGAGCAGGAATCCGGCCCTGCAGGCCTGGGGTTGCCCCTCCCTGGTTTTAGGCTGCATGGAAACGGAGCTCCAAGACTTTTCCCTACTGATTAAAATGCAGTTAAATGACCCACTTGTTCAGACACCAACTGTATTGTAATTATTGGGTGGTCTCCAACCCTACTTCTGGAGGGCTACCTCACTGCAGGCTTTAGATCCAACCTAAATCCACCCACCTGACCCATGTAATCACTACCTTCCCAAGTTCTTGGCTAGATTTAGAAGTAGGCCTGGAAACCACTGCTCAGGAGCATCTTCAGCCCATGACTCATCAAATCCACTCCAGCTCAGCTCAGCAAGCTATTGCTTAATCACAACCAACTTCAGTAGGTGTGTTTGAGCAAGACCAGGACTATTGTTTCCAAGCTGTGAACCTCATGGGTCAGTCCGGATAGGAGCGTTCCCAGCTTCTGTAAACACCTTCCACACATTTTCTCCTTCACTGCATTTCAACTACGACTTTGTACATTTAGAGCAGCTTAATTTAGGGATTTTCAACATACATAGTCATTACAGCATGCAGGGGTGTACACACACATACACAGAGCTAGGCAGGCAGGCAGATTCCTACAAAAACCAGAGCAAAAACCACCAGGATCAAAAGTTTGAGAGAGCAGCTCAAGCCAGGAAATTGGTAAGAGCTTGCCGAACGCGTGGGTTAGATATGCATGAGCTAATGAGTCCTGAAACAAGCCACAGGTGTGTGATTATGAGCATACGAGTCACATGTGTCAAGGCAGAGCTGGAGCTGGTGTAGGCCGATCCAGAAATGGGAAAGGTCTCTGTGCTGTTTCTCGGAGGGTGGGCATCAGGGAAGTATGGCCAGTTTGAGCTGTTTGTTCATTCAGGCCAAGAAAACAGGGGTAATGTGGCCTTAGGGAGTATATATGTTGGGGTGTATATTTATATATATTGTATATTATTAAAATTAAGATAATATTTAGATGATACTGTTCTCTGTATCTCTGCAAAGAGCAGGAGTTTCATGCACTGCAGTTAAATGTGTGCTGTATATATATATATATATATATATATATATATATAAAATCATATTAGCATTAGCATATTTAGCATTTTAGCATATATATATATCTATATATATAAATATATATTAGTGGTGTCTATATGAACGTGTTAACTCTGCATTAACTTTAAACGGTAGCTTTTTTATATATATATTTATATATATATAGCATATAAGCATTAGCATATTTAGCATTTTAGCATATATATATATATATATATTAGTGGTGTCTATATGAATGTGTTAACTTTAAAACGGTAACTTTTTTTACGTAAATGATGGGCCCCAACCTCCTCCCGTAGGTCCCTCTCTTTACTGAGCCTAGTGTCGTATTAGCGCTTTTACTTAGCGCTGCCCACTTACTTAGAGAGCTGATTGTATAGGACGCATAAGCATTAGAACATAGACTCCGGCTTAAGTGGGAGACCCTCATTTATATATGGTGGCAGACCTTGCAGGTCTTGCAGAAACCACATATCTCCATAAATGTCTTTTCACACGTACACTCTGCTCCCAGCTGCCATATAAGGTTGTTATATACACAGGAACCCCCGAGCGATGCTGTAATCCCCCCCACCCCCACTCCCCCCCCCTCTCTCCATATGCATATGCTTGAATAAAGAGAAAACCCTACGACTCAATCTCTACCTCTACTCTGATTCTCTTACACACACACAGCTGCTCTTCTCTTAGCTCTTATCTTAATCCAGCCCAATACCTGATCATCCTTCATCCATCATCATCATCATCCAAGCATTTTCTCCATTAAAACTTCTGTGTCCGAGCCTCGTCGTGTCCTCTAGACAGTTTATTTGAGGCCGTGCTAGCGAGCATTTTAACTCGTGATTGATCAGAATGAACACTTTTTTTATTGTTGTGATTAGCACCATAGAATGTATTATAAATGTAATAAATGCAATTTATTATAAATTTAAATTTAATGGATTAGACACTTTTTATTTATGCATTTTTTTCCCAGTTTGGAAAGCTGGGGTCCGAGGGTTCTACAATGTGTCTTGCACGAGGGCTCAACAGTGGCAGCTTGGAAGATCCGGGATAGCAAACCCACAACCCTGCGATTGACAACACAGCAATCTAACCACTGAGCCTCACCACTGAATCCTGCCTGGGTGGCATGTTTCTCCATAGACATCCATTCATTTGTAATTTGGAAGCTCTTAAAACATCAATAAACCAACTGAGGTGCCTTTGTCTCTTGGCCCGTTCACCGCTGCTCGAGCACTAATGTGGAGAATGGTTGTTGTTCTCAAACTCTGCTGTTGTCATGACCACCAAGCTGTCGGCCAATTAGCATTCTTAACATGTCAGTTCTTTGTATTTGAGCGTTGTCAGTCACATCACATTCAAGACTTATGTCCTTGGCTCAAATTGTGGCGCTGGAATAAAGTACCCAAGAGCGCAAATGGTGGCATCCAAGACATGCTGCCAGGACTACATGCTCTACTGAGCAAATCTCAGGGAAATAAACAAAGATAATGGTAAACTCGATCCAGGTCCTATAGGGCCTACTGTCATGAGACGCCATGACAGTGCTGAGATAAAGGCTTTGTGTCTGAACGATTGGCTGGAATTGTTTCTCGGAAAAGGGTCCATGCAAGGGTTTCTTGACTCGTGGCAATAGTGACCAATTTTTTCTTGAGTCCTTGAGTTGTGCTTCTACATTTACATTAACGGCATGCAGCAGATGCTCTTCTCCAGAGTGACCTACAAAAGTGCTTCACTGTTCACTCAAGAAGAACCTCAGCTAAAGAACTCTACTAAACACTAAGTCAATATGGAGACCATAACACTCTTCTCTTAACCTGAGTCCTCTCAGAAGAGGAGGGTCTTCAGTCTGGGTTTGAGGACAGCGAGCGTTGGACTCTGCTGTTCGGACACCCAGGGGAAGTTCGTTCCACCACTTTGGTGCAGGACAGTAAAAAAGTCTGGACGCTCGTCTTCCGTGGACCTTAAAGGATGGCGGGTCGAGCCGAGCCATACTTGAAGCTGGAAGGGATCTTGGTGCAGATCGGCTTTTGACCATCACCATCAAGTACGGAGGGGCTGGCTGGTTCAGTCTTGGCTTTGTAGGCCAGAGTCAGGGGTTGTGAATCTGATGACCTGGGCAGCAGCTGAAGGAAGCCAGTGAAGAGAGAACACAGCAGCAGTGGAGGAGGTGCTACATGAACATGGCTAAAGTTAGCAGAAGTGTTGAAGACGACCCGTGCAGCCAGAAGAGAGCTGCAGTGGTCAAGTCTTGAAGTGACGAGAGATTGAACAAGCACCTCGGCGACTCTCTAGAGAGGAAGGGTCGAATTGGAACCTCTGCCTTTACCAAAAAACCATTCAAGAAGGCTTTGTTTGGAGTATGGACGGACGGATGGATGGGTGGATGGAGGCATGATTGTCATATTCTTCAGAAAAAAACTGCATGAGGCAGCATTTGTATTTAATTTAGCTTATAAATTCCCACGTTTATTGTCCAAGCACTCAACACTATGGATGCACAACCCCCAGTCTCGGAGAGCAGGGTGAAATTGCATGCTTTGGTGTTTTATCTTGCCCGGTTCAGCAGTTCAGCTCATACGCTAATTATGAAGCCATTTGTTAGTTCAATAGGTTTTGTCGGAGCAGGGACAACACCGCATTGTGAACACCACATATCTTTAATTGCATGTTCTCGCTTCCTCCCCTCGCATCCTAGTTTCTCCCTCTGAGGGCACAAGAAACAGAAGCAGGGAGAAGATGCGAGGACGGATGAATACAGGCCCAGTGTATCTACAAGACTAGATGGCCTTCACTTAGCTTCACTCACATTTACAAGACTTAGAAGACCTGCTCATAATAAACACACTGACTGTACATCCTGTTATCACTTGACATATATATATATATATATATATATATATATATATATATATACATATACATATATATTAGTGGTGTCTATATGAGTGTGTCAACTCTGCGTTAACTTTAAAATGTTTTTCTTTTTTTTTTACATGAATGAAATCACACACACACACACATATATATATATATATATATATATATATATATATACATATTAATTAGTGGTGTCTATATGAACGTGTTTACTCTGCGATAAAAAATATTTTTTCTTTTTCTTTTACATAAATGAAATCATCTATCTATCTATCTCTCTCTCTCTCTCTCTCTCTCTCTCTCTCTCTCTCTCTATCTATCTATCTATATATATATATATATATATATATATATATATATATATATATATATATATTACTTAGAGAGACGATTGTATAGGCTGCATAAGCATTAGAAAACATACACTCCGGCTTAAGGTGAGACCCTCATTTATATATAGTGGCAGACCTTGCTGTCTTGCAGAAACCACATATCTCTTAAGTAGGAACCCACCCTAAATGTCTTTTCACACGTACACTCTGCTCCCAGCTGATATGCACCAACAAAAGACCTGGCAAGGAGTCAGACCGACGACAATGAACACCAGGCAACAATAAGGAGAGGGGCGGGGCTAGATACTGATAACACCTGGATACAATAAAACAAAGAGATAAAGAATGCCTGGCTCATAATTTAGCATCTGGGATCTCACTCTGCTGTGATCCCCGCAGTGAAACAGTGACAGGGAATCATTAATATGACATGCAGAATCACTATTCCCCGTGCCTCCCATTGCAAGATGCTGTCCCAGGTGCCGGCCCATGTCTCCCATACCTAGAGTTGCATTCAGAGTGTCAGAACTAAAGTGCAGGTGTGCAGTGACGGTTAGATGGTGTGTGATTAGTCTATGATGGGGGCTGGAAAGGATCATAGGTGTAGCCGGATGTTGGAGGTCAGTAGAAAGTCTGGTGGTGGTGGAGTGGATGCTCTGGTACCTTTGTCCAGATGACCATGCGCGAGGTGGAGGGAGTCGTTCACAAAACTGGATGTCTTGTGGGCGCAGTGTTTATGGAAGATGTTGTTGATGGTGAGTAGAAAGACCACAATGATCTTCTCGGCTGTACTCAGATGTCCTTTCCTTGTGTCTCCCTCCCTCTGAGAAAACAAGGACAAGATGTGTTGAGAACATGCGTCTTATGCAAAATGAGATGTTCTTTATATTTAAGGCCTTTAGCAGACGTTCTTCTCCAGAGCGACTTACAGAAGTGCTTCACTGTTTACTCAGAAAAGACCCTTAGCTAGTTTGTATCTTCTAGAATCCAAAGATCCATCTAATCTTAGACTCTAAACTACTAAACACAAATCAGTCTGGAGACCATAGTACTATTCTCTTCACCTGAGTACTCTCAGAAGAGAAGGGTCTTCAGTCTGGGTTTGAAGACAGCAAGCGTCGGACTGTTTGGACACCCAGGGGAAGTTCAGTCCACCACTTCGGTACAGGACAGAAAAAAGTCTGGATGCTCGTCTTCTGTGGATCTTAAAGGATGGTGGGTCGAGCCGAGCCGTATTGGAAGCTGGAAGGGCTCTTGGTGCAGATCGGCTTTTGACCATCGCCATCAAGTACAGAGGGGCTGGCTGATCCAGTCTTGGCTTTGTAGGCCAGAGCCAGGAGTCTGAGAATGGCTGATTATAATAAACACTTATTGTACATCTTATTATGAATTATGTGGTGCTGTCTGATGGTGGCGGAACCGATACTCTGGTACCTTTGTCCAGAGTCCATGTGAGAGGTTGGAGGGGTCATTCACAAAGCCAGTTGACTTGCAGATGCAGCGATTGTGGAAGGTAATGTCGATGGTGGGTAGAAAGGCCTAGACAATCATCTCGGCTATCCTCACAATTCCTTTCTCTAAGGACACACAAGGAAGAGACACAAGGAGAAGATGCAAGGACAAAGTGTGGTCAGTCTATGACAGGGACTTGAATGGACCATTGATGTAGTTGGATGCTGGAGGACAATAGGAAGTTTAGTAATCAGGGAAGAAGCTGTTGCAGAGTCTGTCAGTGGTGAAATGAATGCCCTGGTACCATTGTCCAGATGGCAGAAGGGTAAAGAGACCATGTGAGGAGTGGAACTAGTCGTCTACATAGCTGTTCGTCTTGTGGACACCGCATTTATGGTGGGTAGAAGTAGACCCTAAGGATCTTCTTGGCTGTCCACACAATCATAGTTCCTCCCTCTGAGGACACAAGGAAGCGATGCGAGGAGAAGATGCAAGGACAGAGGAATCGAATGCCAAATGTGTCTACAAAATGAGATGTCCTTCAGTTTTTCACCATCAACTGTCCGCTGTAATCATGCCGACAACTGCAGACAAAAAGAGAGCTGTGTAGTCAGTGGATCATTGATCCAGCTGGACACTGGAGGTCAGTGGTAAGTTCAGGGAAGCAGAAGCTGTTGCAGAGTCTGGTCTAGTGGTGGTGCAATGGATGCTCTGGTACCTTTTTCCAGATGGCAGGAGGATGAAGAAGTCCATGGGCAGGATGGGACCAGTCATTCAGACAGCTGGTTGCCTTGTGGACGTTGTAGCGTTTATGGAAGGGACTGATATGGTGGGTAGAGAAGCCCTGAAAATGTTCCTCCTTCTGAGGACACCTGTTTCAAGACTTAGAAGATCAAGTCACTGCTTTAGTGCAAGTTCAAGTAGTAGGTGTGGTGCAACAGATAACACCACTACCTGCCAGCGAGCTATCACGCCATGTGGGAGACTGGGGTTCGATTCCCGGTCTGGGTGACTATGCTGTGCTACACCAATTCCAGAGTCCTTGGGCGCTGACGCTGCTTTCGATTGGATCTATGTCCCCCTTAAAGACAGTGGACTTCGATTGGTTTCTGGTTTCAAAGGCTGACGTTTGGAGGAGAGAGGGACCGAGGAGGTCCAAGTATGGGCAAGACTCTGAACACTACATTGGTCCACCTCTGTAATATGAGTAACCCTGGAAGTTGCTCTGGATAAGAGCGTCAGGTAAATGCCATTGATGTAAATGTAAGTAGGCAGAATGGTGAAGAGTCCATGAGAGGGGCGAGAGAGGTCATCCACAATGCTGGTCGTCCTGCGGATGCAGCGGTCATGGAAGTTGTTGTAGAAGGAAACCCAGCTGTCCTCACAATCCCCTGTAAGGCCTTGTTGTCCAAAATTGTGCAGTTCCCATACTGGACAGTGAGACAGCTGGTCAAGACGCTTTCGATAGTTCTATGTCCTCCGTCCTCAATTCTTCTGAGTGCATTACAAGAAATGAAACGTCCTTAAAGACAGTGGACTTCAATTGGTTTCTGGTTTCAAAGGCTGACGTTTGGAGGAGTGAGGGATCGAGGAAGTGGCAATTAGAAATATGAGATCCATCCCAATCCTCCTGGGTCAGAGCTGGGCTCTTGCCCTTTGCCTCCAAACAAAACACTTACAATTTTGACACCCCTACCTTTCTGAGTGTCCTAATTCCAGAGGAAACTTCATCTTCGAGACCTCTTGGTCATGCTTAATGAATGCTTTACCTGCAACTTAACATTTGCAGCACACGTCCGGAATATTTCATAATATAATAACAATCTTCAGTTATAAAGAATAAAACCACTCTCTGCTGCCTCATAATAGGGTCCTCTACAAAGAAGGTCCTGAATTACTCTCAGGTCCAAGTATGTGTGGATACCCTTTCTAATGAATGTATTCATTCAGCTACTGCTACACACCCAGCTTGTCTAGTCCCTGTGGAGACAAATCGCCAATAGAATAGGACTCTCTGGATAAGCAGATAAGCATGAACCTATTGGCACCATCATGCATAATGCCTGACGTGGGCTGGAGGGGTATAAAGCCCCCCAGCATTGAGCTGTTGGAGCGTCTTCTCCACAATCTCCACAATGGTAGAAAGCCTTCTTCTTCTCTGGACAGTAGAGACAGTTACTCCAACAAAAGCAGGATACACTCTTTTTAATAACCATAAATGAGCAGGTGTCCCAGTACTTTTGTCCAGGCTTGATGTCTCAATTAAAATACGCAATAATATGTATATATTTGTCTTTCCTTTCCATTTTTTAATGTAATGCTATCTATAATACAATTGTATTTGAACAATGTTCTCTAGTCATTAAGGTCTATTGTGAGGAAAATAGCCAATTGCATCACGTCTATTCAAAAACGTCAGCTTTTCCCCCTCAAGTGTGCAACAGGTCAGACAGCATATCAGACCCTCATTCACAATGTTCAGATAATCTGTCCTCTTCGGGTCTTTTAAAGATTAAACACAGACAAGACGGTAATTAAAGGTCAGTCAGAGGTCATTGCGTCACAAATCCACAAATAGACGTTTCCCTTTCTTCTTTTCTTAGAAGAAAGCACTTAAAGAACTGCTTACATCCTGAACACACACACACCGGGTGTATGGCTCTGAAAAAAACAAAAAAACAGGGCTACCAACTTTTATAGTGGCGTGAAGTTCAGGTTGGTCCAGCCCTGAATGGAGACCCCATTAAAACCATAGGAACCTATTTGTAGGGGGCACTCAGGGGCACTTAGAAGGCTGGAGGCTCTAAGGACTGGAGTAGAGGGTTGCTTTGAGGTGGGGTGAGAATGGAGGGTTTACATAGAGCTGACGAGGAGGAGTTGGGGCGTGGTCCATCTGAGAGATGGAGGTAGTTAGAACATCAGCTGCAGATGGTTGGTCAGATCATGGTTGGAGAGGATTCTTCTGGAGAAGTCTGGAGTCTGATTTAAACCTCAGACATTTAGTCTGGTCTGATCTTGATTGATGGTTGAAGTGAGTGGTGAAGAAGATCACCATCATGGTCAGATCCAGAGAGCTCTCTGAGGCCTTCAGAAAGAAGGATGGAGATCCAGAGGAGTCTGCAGATAGAAGGGGGTTTAAAAAGAACAGTTAGAAATTAGCTGTTCAACTGTCTCGAGGATCGCTGGGTCATGCATGGCCTGCCATCAGCAGCCAGAGCCTGAGAAAGCACAATTGGGTGGGTAGATGGCGCTTTCTCTCTGTTCTCCTCACATCTCTCTAGCTGATGCATCAGAACTGGATACCCAGTTAGTGTTAGGATAAGACAGCTAGAGTTTCCCAGGCTGAAATATGAGTAGGGTGATAATTTAATCAAATCTCGACCTTTAGGTTTATGAATGGAGGGCGTCCCCACGTGGGGCGTCTGATCTGGGGTGAATGTGAGGTGAAGCATGTCTGCAGGAGCGAGGCACTGAGCGCAGTAGGGAAGGGATGTGTACACTGAAGCATCCCAGGTTTTGAGGCAGATTTGTATCTGGGCGGAGCTACATGAGCATGACATCATCTGAAAGTACCTTTCTGATTGGATAATAGCAGAACTGAATCAATTACGTTGGACAGCAAAAATATGTGTAGGAGGAACCTTTGTCCAGATGTCCAGATAAGGAAGCTATATACGCTATATAATGCACTTTGTTTAAATAAAGTTTTAAACCGGACTTATTATTTTCATGCATAATTAAGAATTAGAGATTTTAATTGGATGTTAGTAATTGGGTGGTTTTAAAAACATCCCACATTGGATAATTATGGGTAATTAGGTCATCTAAATTTGAGAAGGAAATTGGGTAAAAAAAACAATGTCTTACAGTTGGCTTAACTCTTTTTGGTCGGACTGATCTCAAGTCAGACTCAGCTGACTAATATTCACCTCAGAGAAGTGTTAGAACTCATTATTTCTTTTATAGCTCCCATCTACATCTCAATCTTTCTGCTGTCAATCAGAGAAGAAAGAGATCTCAGACTTTTCTTATTGGTCTCCAGAACTTTCCTTAAGTGTTGAGCGCTCAGGCTCATGGTCTTCTCTTCTGTCCGTCTACCAGAGGGGGTTTAAGTGGACAAATCCAAAAATCATTAGTATTACTTTACTTAAGTAGAAATGTTGGTTATCTTCACTTTACTGGAGTAATTATTTACTTCTACTTCTCACATTTTCCCCCAATTATCTGAACTTTCCCCTCCTTACATTTTAAAAACAGCCTCATTCCTCCAATTTCATTCCCCTTTGTTTTCATTCCAGCTCATCATCAATAAAAACCCTCTCCAGATAAATCTCTCCATCCGGAAAGTGTGAGTCTGATCCTGATTGGATGAGAAGTATAAACAGACACCATTCTGACTCCCTATTGGTTTATAAGAGATCCATCACACCTGCACACGTCCCGTCACTCTCCAGCGAGCTCACAGCAGACGTCTGTAGTCTAGTATGAAGACTGTGTCCGTGGCAGAGACTCGAGAGAGCTGCAGTGAAACGTCCCGACTGAGCCCCACATTTACATTCCAATAAAGCTTATTGATCACACGCCTCTGAAGTCTGACTTTCTGCAGCTTTACAAAACTTCTAGACAGCGACTCCTCATATTTTCCTCCATGAAGCTCATGTTAATGCTCAGTAGAGCACAGAGACGCTCCTTTAATAGAGCTGATATTACTGAAATGCTTCATTTTCAATGGGCAGATCTGCAGCTGAAACAGGAGCCTAGTGCAGCCCAACATTTTTAACATCAATATTTTAATAGAACATTCTCGTCATTATGACATTTAGAGAAATGGGTTTTGGGGGGGGGTGGTAGTGCACTATAGACCCCTGTGGCGCGGCCTAAGCTTTCAGCCTTTGTTTTCCTTCCATTACTTTTACTTTTCTACTTTAAGTCGTTCTGAAACCAGTACTTTTACACTTTTACTGGAGTAAAAAGCTTCAGTTGATACTTCAGCTTCTATAGAAGTCTTTTAAACCCTTGTATCTTCACTTTCACCTAAAGGATGAATGGGAATATGTTTCATACCTTTGTACAAAGCGTTCTGCTCGATTTCTCTTTAGACAAAGAAGGAAAATATAGATTTCTATGCAGTTTTGTATATAAAGGACAGAGAGAAGTGATGCAGCAGGGCTTCAGGGCAACATCATCAGCTGAACATGCTTGGAATGGTTAGCAAAACGCTGAGTCTCTAGCTTCACACTGCGCCATCCAACCCACCCGGAGAAAGCAAGGTCAATTGGTTCACAAGAATGATTTTAGCCTCAATTTGCCCCTTCCCACAAATTTTCGCAAATTTAATAAGACTCCAGGCCATTGATGGAAGCAAACCCGCTATAATTGGACCAATGGTTTGACATCCATGCCGCTCAGGCGCCCCAGTCAGGCAATTTCTTGGATGATTTTACCCCCAATTTGCCCTTTTCAACACATTTTCACACGTTTTCGAGTCGGGAGCTCAGTCGAAGCTGATGCCGTAGATGATCTGGTACTGTGACATGGGAGATGACTTGAGGATCTTGAGGGGGTGCTTGTTGCTCCTCCCAGACTTCAGTTCCTCCATTCGTCTTCCATTAGGGTGATAATTGAGCCGTCTTGTTATGGGGGTGAGGAGAACAGTGAGGTGCAATCATCTAATTCATTGAAATCAGAGACATCAGAGAACGAAAGGGGTATAAGCTCAGGCTCGTGCTGGATCCTGTCCCACTTCTGTTACTCTTTCCCCTTCCATTTTGCTAATTTCAGCTGTGTGCAGCTATGTGCTCTTGGAAGTTGCACACCTGTGCGTTCCACCTGCCACTGCTTTCTGCATCTCTGTAGGAATGCGATTAGCCTAATCAAGAATCGAAATGTAACCTGATGCCATGCTAGTTTCAGGATTGAGGCTTATTTCCAAGGCTGCATGGAGTAAACTCGAGAGGACTTCATTTGAGGGGGGGAATTCAGGGGGATGCCATCATCCTCTTTGAAAAACTACTATTCAGCCTTTTCAGGCCCTTTCTTTAGATCATTTAACTCCTCTAACACTAACACAGCCATAACACAGCCCTTATACAGTTCCAACACAGCCCCTACACAGCCTCAACACAGCCTCAACACAGAGCTAACACAGCCTCAACACAGCCCTAACATGGCTCCAACACAGCCATAACACAGCTCCAACACAGCCCCGACACAGAGCTAACACAGCCCTAACACAGCCATAACAAAGCTCCAACACAGCCCCAACACAGAGCTAACACAGTTAGCATAGTTTTGCATATGTTATGAGGTCCATTCCACTGCTGTCCAATGAAAACCATGCATCTCCATTTATGAAGTCACTGAGGTTTGAACCCTGGAGCTGCTTCTGTACGCTATGTAAACGACACAGCCCTAACACAGCCCCGACACAGAGCTAACACAGCCCCAACACAGAGCTAACACAGCCTTAACACAGAGCTAACACAGCCCCAACACAGAGCTAACACAGCCCCAACACAGAGCTAACACAGAGCTAACACAGAGCTAACACAGCCCCAACACAGAGCTAACACAGCCCCAACACAGCCCCAACACAGAGCTAACACAGCCCTAACACAGAGCTAACACAGCCCTAACACAGCCTTAACACAGAGCTAACACAGCCCTAACACAGAGCTAACACAGCCCCAACACAGAGCTAACACAGCCCCAACACAGAGCTAACACAGCCCTAACACAGAGCTAACACAGCCCTAACACAGAGCTAACACAGCCCAGGAACAAGAACACAACTTCTGGTGTTGAACTTCTGGTGTAATGTCTAATATGACTCACTGACTCAAAGGATTGGTATAGGATTGTTATGAATATGCATAAATTCCATTTCGAATATGTTAATCTGTGCTATTGCATATGTTACGAGGTCCATTCCACTGCTGTCCAATGAAAACCATGCATCTCCATTTATGAAGTCACTGAGGTTTGAACCCTGGAGCTGCTTCTGTACGCTATGTAAACGACTCCGGATGAATGGACCAATAGGAATGCTCTAAACGACCTGTAAGGACTTTTTGTTTTACATTGACGTCTACTGGAACTTATGTTAAGAGCATTTTTGCCACTATTTTGGAGAATCATGTGTTTTGTTTTTTGTTTTTTTGGACAGCGGCCGTTGGGAACACTAATGAAAGGCCGAAAATTACAGTCGCATTTTTCTAAGAACGAAAAACTAAACCCAGCGACATAATCATCTTTACTTCTTCCAGAACAGAAACACTCGTTTAAACTCGGTGTTGCCCGATAATGTTGTTTTTGGGTTTTTTTATGTTCCTCTTTGCAGCCTGAAGCTTAAGTTCTAAAATATAGCGAATGCTCAGAGGAAGCTGCTTATTATTTTATTCAATTTGATCAAAGTGTCTCTAAAATGCTTTTGTGTTTTTGCTTCCCTCTGAAAACAGAGCCATACTCCAGCATAGTCCTCCAGCATCTTCAATTCGTTAACGCCTTCTGAAGGAGCTGCATATCTCGCATAGTGAAGACTGAAACTCTGCCAGTATCATTTAACACGCATAACTTTCTGAAATCTGCTCTGAAGTGAGGTAGAGATACACGGTTCAGCTCGGGCATTAGCGAGTTCAACTGCTGCGTTGAAAAATCAATTGGAAACCTGAAGAAGTGGGCGGATCATGTATTGATATTCCATGCTTGCCAGGTTCTGGATGAAACCTAGATGAACCCTCATTTAAAAACTCAGCACCAGGTCAATACTACTGCTAATCAATATTCTTGCTTTGAAAAAAGTAAAGACAACAGACCAACAAGCGCTGAGAATTACACTACATGTCCAAAAAACCATGAGTGATCTCAGACGTGGAAAAAGTCCTGCCGATCAAAGGTCTAGGGTCAAGTCAAGTCAGGTCAAATTTATTTGTATAGTTTTTTTTTACAACTGTTGTCGTCACAAAGCAGCTTTACCTAATTTGTAATAATTAGTAAAAGACAAAAAAAAAAAATCCAAGGGGGATCCAAGACCCCCAGTGAGCACCCAATGGCAACAGTGGCAAGGAAGAACTCCCTCAGAGCTGGAAGAAGAAACCTTGGGAGGAACCAAGACTCATAAAAGGGGGACCTGACCCGTCCTCCTCTGATCACAACTATTTATTAATTATTGATAAAAATTTAGGTCAGAATGATGAGAGGGATGATAGTTAATAGTGGTGATAGTAATAGTGGCATATAGTTACGAGTCCATTTAGGTTTGAACATGGTCATTAGACAGGTAGCAGTGGTAGGAGGGTGTGCCGCTGGTCTGGCATGGGTGGTGGTGGTGGTAGTCAGGGTCTGCTGGTTATACTGGTAGGTGGCAGCTGGTCTGACGCAGGTGGAGGGGACCTCACCGTGTCCTGTAGGGGGATAAGGCCTGAGGGCGTTGGGCGGTGGAGAAGTGGACCTGTGGATAGTGTGCCCTGTAATACTTTTGGGATGAGTTGAGGTGTCAGAACTGATCATCCCAGCTGTCAGCGATGTTTTTAAAAGGTTACGGAGAGGTCAGTCTACAAAAACGGCAATATATCGTTTCCAGCAAAGTCTGAGTAATGGTTTGCTTCACAATGCTGTTAGCATCTTTCTCACGCAACGTTCCCAGTAAGACAAACAGTAACACTGCGGAAACGTTGATAAAACTGATAATTAATCACCCTGGAAACACAATGCTACATACTATACAACAAATGTGACATAAAATGTTCTCCAAACTAAAGAACTGGAGCGTGTATTTGATCACAGAATAGAATATTCCCTATTCTTTATACAGCTAAAACATGCAACGTTTGAAAAACGTGCTGGTTGGTTGCAGTATGATGTGTAGCTCCGCCCATCTCCATAAGTTTCAATGACAAAACTCCACCTACTGTAAACAGTCTCTCCATCACCAGTGTCTCCAAATGATAAATATATTTTCCCCAGAAATCAGAAAGCTTTTAACCCTTACTCTGTTCTGCCCTAAGAAGGCGGGGCTACGCAAAGGAATGAAGTGATTGACGGGCAGCCTTGCCTGGAGGAGACAGATCATCTACAGGACCTGCATGGCGTCCTTTCTGTTTATTACATGGAGGATCTGAGTTGTAGTAGATCTACTCGGAATCCAGAAGATTCTGCGCTTGAAGCGCTGAAAGCTCAATGAAGGCGGTCTGGGACACTGTGGCCTGGACTGGGAGAAGGGGGCGGGTCTACCAAATGACTAAGAGTGTATGGCTCAGGCTATGTGCAGACTCTAGTTGCAAATTTGGCAACATGGCCACCAAACTAATAAAAATGAATGAAAACGTTTTTGAAACAGGGGATCCAACATCAGTACCTGACCTGCTAATGCTTGCGCTGTTGGCTGAATGCAATTAAATTCTCACAGCAATGTTCCAGAATTGAGTAATTCATAATACAGGCTGAAATAATTGCTTTTATGGTGCCACAAAGTGTGCAGTGAAGAGAGACATGAGCATAAGGACTAAAACGTTGGATTATTTCAATATTTTTTTTTATGTCCTGCCCCGAGTGCATGAATACGCTGATATTATCACGGCAGGGGCTCTTATCTGACATGATTCCAAAGTGTATTTATCTGCCATGTCTGGCTGATTAAATGTCTCACAAAACAAGTGTTGATACTGGATTTGTGAAGTGTTGATGCTGGGTGACATTTGTGAAGAGAGTCTGAATCAGACAGATGGAGGAATAAACAAAGACAAACAGATTTGTGGGGTGTTGGAAACATGAAGGCCTGCTGTGTTTACGTCTTAATGACTGGATCTGAGGATCAACATCAGTGGTCTGATCAAAAACAAACACTATATGTCCTAAACTTTGTAGACACTCCTGAACATTGGGCTGTGATACGATGCTTTTAGGATGAGCAGCTGGAAGAACCAATCATCCAACATCAGTACCTGATCTATCTAATGCTCCCATGTGGCACTATGACCAAGCTGGTAGACCAGCATGATCAGCAGGACAGAGCTGATTGACCAGTATGACCAGCATGACCAAGATGTTCGACCAGCATGACCAGCCGGACCAAGCTGCTTGACCAGTATGGCCAGCATGATCAAGCTGTTTGACCACCACGACCACGCTGGTTGACCAAAATGACCAGCAGGACCAAGCTGTTTGACCAGCATGACCGAGCTGTTCAACCAGCATGACCACCATGACCAAGCTGTTTGACCACCACGACCAAGCTGTTTGACCAGCATGTCCACCACAACCAAGCTGGTTGACCAGCATGACCAGCAGGACCAAGCTGGTTAACCAGTATGACCCACAGGACCAAGCTGTTTAACCAGCTTGACCGAGCTGTTTGACCAGCATGACCGAGCTGTTTGACCAGCATGACCCGCAGAACCAAGCTGTTTGACCATCAAAGTCCAGCTTAGGCCATCTAAACCAGCTACCAGGATTTTTCAGAAGCCAGCATGGACTCGTGACACAAAGCAGGTTGGGTCCATGGATTCATGCTGTCAGAGCCAAATTCTGACCCTACCATCTTTGTGATGTCCAGTGTTGGAGACCCTGTGTCCACTGCAGCCTCAGCTTTCTGAGTCCCAGTTCTGCTGGATGTGGTTCTTGAGCATTCTGAGATGCTTTTCTGCTCTCCACAACTGTTCAAAGGGGTTACCTGAGTTACTGTAGCCTTTCTGTCAGCTCCAACCAATCTGACCATTCTCTGTTGACCTCTCTAAAATCACCAAGGCCTTTCAGTCTGCAAACCTGCCGCTGGCTGGGTGGTAAACTCTACTCTGGGCTAAAAAATCTGAGATGGTCAGCAGTTCTAGAAATGCGGCACCACTTTTTCCTCATTCTGACGGTTGATGATGTGGACATTACCTGAAGATTCTGGCCCATACCTGCATGAGTGTATGCATTGCACCGGTCTCACACGATTGGCTGATTAGATGAGGAGGTGTACAGGTGTTCCTAATAAAGAGCCGGACGAAAAAATAAACAAACCATGCGAACGAGCTTTAGAGAGAAGACAAACAAGCTCACCCAAAGGACAAATAACACAAGAGGCCTTCAAATTAAACGGCTGAATGGCAGATGGCGTCTCAGCGTCATTAACCAATCAGCACTGGTCTGATTTGAGCAATCACCCTAACTGGGATATTTGTGGGGTTGCAGCAGAAGACTCTCCTGCCATCAAGTCCTTTGTGATTATTCGTGCAGAGCCCCCCCTCCCCTATAATCTGGAGGGACTGGTGGGCTGGACACACTCTGATGAGGTGAAGATGGAGAGACGAGGATCTTTTGGGAGGGGAAAAAGGCCAAAGCAATTGGCCTTAGCACAGCGGGGCTGTGAACGCTGTCATTCTGTTGCTTGTCCTTTTCTTTAACCTTTTGGCTACATTCATTCATTCTTTCCCATCCTCTCGATTTCTCTCTCTCTCTCTTTCTCTCATATATATATATAAAATGGCATGCAAAAGTTTAGGCACCCCTACTACCCCTATCCCAGCAGTTTCTTACAAAAGAGCTACAGATTTGGGCTCTCGGATAACGTTCGCCCAGCTCTCAGACCTTCATTAGCTTGTTACGGCTGCAGCTTGTTCACAATCATTGTTGGAGAAGGTCAGGTAATGCAAAGGTCAAAGCTTTATAAAGACTCTGACCGCTCAAATCGTGTCTGTGGGCTGCTCTAAGCAGCTGCCGAGTACTCTGGACATTAGCATAATGATAAATTAGCATTTTCAAGTAGCCCAGAGGTGTCAAGTAACAAAGTATGAATACTTCCTACCTTACTTAAGTAGAAATGTTGGTTATCTTCACTTTACTGGAGTAATTATTCTACTTCTTACATTTTCACCCAATTATCTGAACTTTCTCCTCCTTACATTTTAAAAACAGCCTCGTTCCTCCTATTTCATTCCCCTTTGTTTTCATTCTGGCTCGTCATCAATAAAAAAACCCAGATAAATCTCTCCATCCGAAAAGTGTGAGTCTGATCCTGAGTGGATGAGAAGTATAAACAGATACCATTCTGACTCCCTATTGGTTTATAAGAGATCCATCACACCTGCACACGTCCACACATGATACTTGTCAAAGGGGGTGTTACTAAATAGTGTAGGGAGCCCTGCTAGTGACATCATGCGTAGATATACTCTAAGGCATGGCTTTAGTAAGGCATTGAACCACAAAATTAAGTCATGGCCACAACTTAGTATGTAAGGTATGGGAATGAGATAATTAAGTTGTGGCCCTGACTTAGTATTGCATGGGAATAAGATCCTAGGTCTTGGCCATAATTTAGCAAGGCGTGAGAATGAGATCCAGAGCCATGAGTTAGTATGGTGTGGGAATGAGTTCTGAAATCATAGCCATGACTTAGTATGGCATGGGAACGAGATAATTATGTTGTGGCCCTGACTTAGTAAAGAATCCTAATTCATGGGCACAACTTAGTAAGGTATGGAAATGGGATAATTAAGTTGTGGCCCTGACTTAGTAAAGAATCCTAATTCATGAGCACAACTTAGTAAGGTGTGGAAATGGGATAATTAAGTTGTGGCCCTGACTTAGAATAGCATGGAAATTAGATCATTAAGTCATGGTCATGACAGTATGGAAATTGCATAATTAAGTGGTGGCCCTGACTTAGTATGGCATGGAAATTAGATAATTAAGTTGCAACCACAACTTAGTGAGGCGTGGGAATGAGATCCTAAGTGGTGGCCATGACTTAGTAAGGCATGTGAATGAGATTATAAGTTGTTGTGGTCACAACTTAGTAATGTATTCTATCTATGGGCACAGCTTAGTAAGGCGTGGGAATGAGATAATTAAGTTGTGGCCTCAATTTATTGTTTTAAGGTATTAGAACGAGATCAAGAGTCATGGCCATGGTGTGGGAATGAGTTCCTAAATCATGGCCATAACTAGTAAGGCATGGGAATTAGAAAATTAAGTCGTGGCCATGACTTAGTAAAGAATCCTAATTCATGGGCACAACTTAGTAAGGTGTGGAAACAAGATAATTAAGCTGTGGCCTGGAATTATTAAGACGTAAGAAAGAGATCCTGAGTTGTGGCCATGGGTTAGTATGGTGTAGAAAAGAGTTCCTAAATCATGGCTATGACTTAGTAAGGCATGGGAATGAGATCATTAAGTTGTGGCCCTGACTTAGTATGGCATGGAAATTAGATAATTAAGTTGAGACCACAACTTAGTAAGGCGTGGGAATGAGATCCTAAGTGGTGGCCATGACTTAGTAAGGCGTTCTATCTATAGGCACAACTTAGTAAGGCGTGGGAATGAGACAAATAAGTCTCAATTTATTAAGGCGTTAGAACGGGTTCCTAAATCATGGCCATGACTTAGTAAAGAATTCTAATTCATGGGCACAACTTAGTAAGGTGTGGAAATGGGATAATTAGGTTGTGGCCTGGATTTATTAAGAGAATGAGATGGCTGGGTGTATATATCCCATGCCACACAGGTGGGTCTGGTCAGCGTTGATAACTGCTGGGGATTCTGGGGCTTGGAGTTCGTTGCTCCAGCTCCACTAGCCCCCTACTGGTGACTGATGGTAAACACTGCCTGCTTATTGATAGCTGATGGCATTTTGTAAATGCGACTCATCAGTTAACTCATCTTAGCACAACAGGAACACCACTGTCACCCGTCTTAGTCGGCATTTATACTTCTTTTAGCAGTTGGTCCACGGCACTGCATAACCCAGAGGCTGAAGGAGATGGACGCTGGGGACGTGACAGTGGACTTTTTAGTTAATGTCACTTCTCAGCTGATGCAGATCTTCTTCTTCAGTCTCTTAAATAAAGAAGAACAAAAGGGGGAAGGGGGGGGGGGTCATATCCTCGAAGTCCAAAAACAGTCCTTCTGCTGACCTCAATCGTCCATTATAAAGCCAGATCTCCATATGCAGATGGACGGTGCTGTTCAGTAAAATGACCGGTTTTAAAATAGCTCCAGCAGAATTCACAAGAATCCATTTCAAGCAGTAGGGAAGATCTTCTCAGCACACTCAGCCTCAGTTCATTTAACCTTGGATTTCTGTACACGTCCACTCCTTAGACCTAAGATGCCAAAGTTTCTTAAAGCAACTTTATCATGCATTTTACCTTAATAAAAGGGTGAAGTAAAGACTCGTCAAAGGGAGAGTAGTGTCCTGTTACTGGTTACTACTCCAGGCTCGGCATGCTCTTAACTGCACTAGGTCATTTTGGTCAAGTGGAAAGAATATTATTAGTGTAAAATCCTGTAGTGTTACTCTACCGCCTCAGCCCACATGCTTCTCTACCTTCAGATCAAGCTTCTGGAGCTCTCAGCTTGTCCAGAAATGCATGTGTAAAGTCAAGTCAAGTCAAATTTATTTATTTATTTAATATTAATAGTGGCAGATAGTTAAGAGTCCATTTAGGTTTTAACATGGTCATTAGGCAGGTAGCAGTGGTAGGAGGGTGTGCCGCTGGTCTTGTACTGGTAGGTGGCAGCTGGTCTGATGCAGGTAGAGGGGACCTCAGCGGGTCGGGCTGGGTGGTCATTTACTGTAAGAAGGTAAAGAGAGAGAGGATTTTATGGAGAGCAGAGAATGTTGAGCAGTATCAGAGTGTGTCTGATGACTCCGGCAGGTCTGACTATAATAGCCTAATTAAAAGGAGAGAGCCAGAAGGTAACACAGACACAGGAGCTCCCTGAAAAACTAGCGTCCATCTGCTCCACCATCCACAAACCTGAGTGATCGAGTGCTAGCAGCGATACGACAGCTCCAGCATCACAGTGTACTACAATTCCCTGTGCCTGCAAACCCCTGGACCTACAGCCTTTATCTAAGGGGAAACATTAATTACCAAAAGCTAAACTAAACAGATAAGTTTCAGCCTAGATTTAAAGATTGAGATTCTGTCTGAGTCCCGGACATTATCTGGAAGGTTATTTCAGTGTTGGGGGGCATTATAAGAAAAGGCTCCTCCCCCTGCTGATGTTTTCTGAATTATTAAGAAGCAGCACCCTGAGATCTAAGTAGTCTTGAAGGTTCGTAATATGTAATAAGATCCCGCAGGTACTCAGAAGCGAGGCCATGTAGGACTTTATATGTTAATAGAAGAAATAAAGTGTGTTCTTTATAGGCAACTTCCACTTCCTGTAGGGGGAGCTCAGCAGCAAATAAATACAAATTCTTTTATGGACATTAACATTTATGGAGCGACTGGTTCTTTAGAGAACCATTAATGTACTGTAAATATATTTTTTTGTAGGTTGGAAGTACCTCATATAAATGCATATATGTTTATTACACATTAAGGTGTATTACATTTACATTTACGGCATTTATCAGACGCTCTTATCCAGAGCTACTTACAAAAGTGCTTTGCTTTTTACCCAAGAAAAACCTCAGCTAGTTTAAATAGACTAATAATTCAAAGATCCTCTAAGTTTAGACTCGACTAAACACAAGTCAGTAAGGAGACCACTCTGCTATTCACCCAAGTACTCTCAGAAGAGGAGGGTCTTCAGTCTGGGTTTGAAGACAGCGAGCGTTGGACTCTGCTGTTCGGACACCCAAGGGAAGTTCGTTCCACCACTTCAGTGCAGGACAGTAAAAAGCTGGACGTTCGTCTTCCGTGGATTTTAAGGAATGGCGGGTCGAGCCGAGGCGAGTATTACTCTACGGGGACTTCTGCAGAAACTGATGGGGCTGTTCTTTGGTATTAAAGTGGTCAGTCCAAATGAAAAGGGGTCAGCTTTTCAAGAACCACCTACAAGAGTGTTTCCTTGTGTGAAGGTTCACTTACCCGTTCAACCCGTTCAACGCCACCATCATAAATCACCAGGTTCCTTAGAGCAGTTCCCAACTTGGGCCCTGGAGGACCTCCTGCCCTGCAGATGTTAGTGTTCACCCTGCTCCAAACACACCTGACCAGTACTAAATATCCAGGCCTTTGTTGTAAGAGTTGTAGGATTGAGGGTCCTCCAGGACCAAGGTTGGAAAGCATTGCTTTAGAAAGCCAGGAGTGGCATTGCTTAATGGCATGTATGGCGGCACGTAGTACTGATGTATATCATTGCTATCCAAAAAAACATAAAAAATAAAGAAATAAAAAAAATGTAAACAAAAACTATTTATATAAAAAAAAAAAAAAAAATATATATATATATATATATATATATATTTCGGAGCATTTCTATTGGTCAATTTATCATTTAGATTTTAACTGCCAGATTCACATAAGGTAAAAAAGTGAAAAACATAAAAGAAATGAAGCTACAGAGACAATATATAGAATGGTTCTGATTTCCGTTGATGTGTGTATGACCATGGACAGGTTATTATTTATGTAAATCAGAGCCTAAAAATCAGAAGCACTGTACAGGCTGCATGTGTAGGCCATCTCCTGCACTCAGGGTGCTGGAAATGACTGTTATTTCATGCAGTAAGCCGTGATTTTGGTGCTGGGTTTGTCGTTAAAGCAGTCATTTTGGTCAGTTATGCCTACTTCCCAACAGGTGAAAGCAGTAACTCTCTGCTGCTCTTCCTCACTTCCTCACTAGAGTACTCTAATGGCTCGAGTAATGTTCTCCCGAGATTTAGCAACTCTTGGAGGTTTTAAAATGATGCTTAGGATGAGATACCGAGGACTGATTAACAGCTAAGAGGCTGGGCTTAGTTTTGAGGTTCAATTTGTTGCTATTTTAAATGAAAATAAATTGAATTAAAGACATTTTTATTATTATTTATAATCTTTTATAAGTTTTATAAGTTCATTTTATCCCCATTTTGGATGGCCAATTGCACCACCCATACATATTCTCCCCCATCACATGCAATGCCCAGGCCACTGGGATGGTGAACTGCGTACCCGGCTCTGATGCATCAGCCAGCAGATGACAGTGCTGGCCAGCACTGCCCTGGAGTGATGTGGGGAGAAAGTGCCATCTACCCACCCTGGAGAGAGCAAGGCCAAATGTGCTCAGTCAGGGCCCCAGTTGCCGATGGGTAGCAGCATGACTAGGATGCGCACTAGCGACCCTCTGGTCATAGTGACCATGCCTTATTCCTCTGGACCACTCTGGACTCATATTATTTTACATTTTTATTATTATATAATAATATTTATCATTTTTATGCTTTCATTTCATTTGTATTGTTTTGTTTTTGTTCATATAAAGCAACTTTATATAGCCACTGTATGAAAGAGGCTATACCAATACACAGGCTTTGCCTTGCCTTGTAGGCCAATGGCAGCATCCAATGCTTTTAATACAACAGTATGAACACAGGCAAAGTTCAGGTCTTAAGATCGGACGTTTTCTTCTGTGTACTAACTGTATGCTAAATAAAGACAGATCATAAAACAGATATCAAAGACTATATCAAAGTATAACCATGGTAAAATGTCAATGTATGCAGAAAGCTGAAGGAACACAAGCGTAAGTGATAAACATCTTCTCTTTATTTCCAGTCCGGTTACGCCGAAGCCATAGCAACAAAGAATACAGTGTACAAATGTATGCAGTTCAAGACTTGAAGACTTTCCATACAAGCTTTGTTTACAAACACTGGACGAACTGAACGGCTTCTCACAAAGGCAAGACCAAGACCTAAAGAGCACAGTATAGGCGCGAACACCAAGCCATTCTTCGCTGTGCTAATGTGGCTTTAGGGCTGCATCCGACTTACAGCCTCAGCCTGAGCGGAAACGAATCAGACGGCCTTCAGTCAACGCTGAGGACATTCGCCTCCACCCACCCCCTGAAGGAACTGTAGGGAAGGCCGAGTGGAGATTTAGAAGCTGTAGGACAATAAAGCTCAACTGACCTTTCTGCCCTACGCTCTACACCTACTCAAAAAACGCTGCCTAATAAACAAAACCACATCTCAGAAATGCCACGCTGAGTCACAAGCGATCTCAATTCACTTATTTTTTTCAGTAATGGAGACCTGCTGTATGTGCACTTGCACGCCAGTGTGCTCACACTTACTTTATTTTCTCATAATTTAACGAACACATCTACCAGCGTTTATGTTAGAAAGTTGGTCAGTTCATTAACAGAGGCTGAGGAAGAGGAAGAAGAAGAAGGGCAGCACTGCAGAATGTCACCCTGGCAAGTGAAATGAGCTTACATTTATTAAAGGGCATCAATATAATGTAAACAAAGCTATTCAGGGCCCTGTTCTAGCAATCTTTTGGTGAGCCGCGGAAACTGTGCACCGCAGAGCTTGATTTAGGGGACATGTCGTGTGTCTTTGCTATGGTAACGACGGGAAAAGTTTCGAAACGCTCAAAAGTCATGTGCTGAGTCTCTTAATGAATCATGGGTGTGTTTTTTTTGGCGTAACGTGCAGTAATAAACCAATCAGCGAGTCTCTCACCGACGCTCCCTTTAAGAGCCAGGTGCGGTCTGTCTGACCTTGGCGGATTGCTATTTTAGATTTCCGGGCTGCACATGCCTGTGTTGACAATTCAGGGTGTTTTCAGTCAGTGGAGCTCCACCTTTGTTTCCGTTGCTGAGATATACAGCAATACACCCGGAAACTGACCTGAAAACCCCTCATTTGGAGACCACCATTGAGACATCAGCGTAGATATATTCACAAGCAGCGCTGCTGTTTAAACGATGTAGTCGGAAGCAGTGAAAATAGACTGTTGGCGGGGTGGAAGATAGCGACAAGCATCGCAGCGCACCTTGCGCAGGGTGTAGGATAGGACTGAAAGTTGAATGCTCTTGAAAGCTTCTTCAAGGACAGTTATTACACCAAATGTTTCGGAATCTGGTTCCTGATGCTTGGGGTATTCCCCACTTAACGGCTCCTGACAGGCATCCTCCAGCAATTTCTCCCCGCTTTAGTTCAGTATCAGGCTATGCCAGCCTGTGTTGAGCTACTTGACGTAAATAACTTCACAGCCGCATTCAAAAAGTCAAAAACTGCAAAACGAAGCAACAAAATAGACGGGGTTTCAACCCCGAGACTAATCACATGACACAACCTGGTGTAATCAGGGTCATTTAATGAAATACAAATAAGGGTAAAGAATGATAAGGAAGGCCTACACGCCTTTAGTGTCTGCAAAATGACAAACTATGATGAGCATCATATCTAACGAATAAAATAAATAAAAATGACCCTGGATGAGAAGAGTCAAATAGGTCAGGAAAATAAACAGCCACGTATTCAGACAGCTGGGTGCTGATACTCAGTCCAGCAAGCAAAGCTAAAACGCCGATTTGCCACTAGACACGTTCACATGCTGTCACGGCATCAGGTTCACGGTAAATTCAGCAACGGCCAAGCAAAGCAGTTTTCCCTGCCTTTTGTATGCAAGTGTTTTGCGGGTCCCGAATCAGCACTACGTCACTTCATAGTATGTGTATAGTCCACAATGTGAACGTCTGAGTTGTAAATCATCTCACCTACATTTGTAAGCCTGGGCTACACTCCAAAGGTGGATAAATATAATCCATGGCATGGAAGTACAGTTCCAGAAACATAGACTGTAAAGCCCTGAGGAACACACAGTTGTGGAAGTGTACATACACTCATTATGGATATGAAAGTCATGGTAACATTGGGCTTTGAGTGAGTTCCAATATACATCTTAAATAGAAAGACAAATGGAGTTATGTCATAACTTAATTGTGGCCCAGAATTCCTCCCACTTAGCCACCTATAAACCCTCAGTCTCACTCCATCACCCTACGCCTCCCAGTCTCCTCCTCTTTTTTTTACCTTTTCTCACCTCTAGGGGACAAGCTTCTTCATTTTCTGAAATCAACAGGGTCAAAATGATACATAGACTCACTTAGATTATTAATCATGTGGTGTTGAAAGTTCCCAAATTGTCTTTTAACTTGCGAAGTACAAAAGCCTCTTAAGCTCCTGCTAGTGATCATGATTGGCTACACCTAGTTTGTCAAATCTTTCCCTCTTTCTCCCAATCTGGTACTGCCAAATGTAACCCCCCCAGCACTAGCAATGCTCCCAAAACTAGGAGGGTAAGGACTTTACTCTCTACTGATGCATGCGAAACCAGGCTCCGCCTCTTTTCAAACATCACCGGGGGGCCTCCATGCTCGGAGGAAAGCACCGGGTCCAAAGCTCCACCACACCAGCTAACAGATGCCTTGTTAATGGCGACCAATCGCGTCTGGTTAAGGTGCGACTTGCTAAGGGGGTCTGCTGTATGTGTAATTTGGCTCTTGTTGATTTCAGAGAACCTCGAAAGAATTGTGCACCAGTTTTTTTTTTGTCCATGATGAGTGTATACAACCTTCCCACCACCACTGTAAGAGTCCTCTTTGTGAGAGCTGAGTCTACAGCACCTTTTAGGCCACCATTATTATTTTAGATTTCTAGTGTCAGGGTTCCTTCCTGGTCACAGATCTGCGAGAATGAGGGTTTACCCTCCTCTAACTCTCCCAAAGCCAACTCATGACAGCCTTGCTAATTAGCTAAGGAGCTGAATTGAACTGAGGTGCCTAACGAGGCAGAACGCGGCACTCTGCAGAGCCTTGACGCAGAAGGCATGCCTGGTTCGGTGCAGATCTATCCTTTTTAGTATTACGTCACTGGTGAAGTATGATACACATAGGATACTTGGCACTGTTTACACTAATTACAGAGCATCGCTTGATAAAAAAACAACAACTACAAAAAGAAAAAGAAAAAACGGTAAAGACAACGTTAATAGTGATATTGAGAGTTTCTCTCAGTCCCTCTTCACCCATGTGAAAGCCAGGGAAAAAAAAAAAAAGCTGCAGTCACGGAAATAATTACAGCCCACGAAACAGTTACATTATAATCAAGGTACACACACAAAAGGCCACATCATACAGCAGCAGGTCCACACAGCTTGGTGCTTTTAGCTCCAAAGCAATTAAAGAAGCAAACAACGAAAAAAAATTTTCCCTGTTTTTTTTTCTGATTGAAAGACTCAGTGGCGGTTCTCCACCACGTTCTTCAGACCGAAAAAGCTTTGTTGATGACCCGCACCTGTAACAATCAACCAGGTACGGCGGAACAGAGCAAATAACAAAGCCAAGACAATGGATGAATCAGTACGAAATGGTTTTTGGGCCACTTTTTGTATTCCGAGCAGCTCCAGTCCTTCTCAGATAGCACTTACGCATGTCTTGAACAATTTCCAATGGGACACCGGAGCATTCTGCCGAAGGAATAGACCCATTATCATGTTGAACACTTGGAAGGAGACAATATGAGTTGAAGGCTTCCTCTGGATTTGCTCCTTCCCTTTCATATGTAGAAAAATACAATGGACCAAAGATAATAATATCACTTCCTCACACTATTTTAGGATGGACCTTTTGATGGACCGAGCGAGGTCGACTTCATTTTCAATGCATTTTTTCAGTTTCCTCTGGAACTGGGTCAATCGGGTCTGAAAAGTCATTTTTTAAGGCTTTTGTTCACTCACAAAAAACACAGTTCCCTGTTTCTTTGTTGGCTGGTACCTGTGAAAGAGCTTCAGCAAAGTGAATTCATCAGAAGACACCTTCCTTCTTTGCTATTTGCTATTGTAATTTTGCACAAGCTTGTTTTTGTTGGGGGGGGGCTCTCTTGTGAATGGCATTGTAGCAATTTTGCCTCTCGCTCAAAAATTCGTCAGTCTTCTGCAGCCAAGAAAAGATCCCTTTACTTTGCTATAATATCAGTCCGCCTCCTTCGTAAACGCATGGTAATGGTCCTGCATGGAGAACACATTCTCAAACTGCTCACGTTCACAGCAAAGGTCACTCAGGTCACCCAGGTCAGCTCTGAGCAAACAGGCACGAATCACTAATACACAAGCACATGCACTTGCCACATGCCCAGACTTTCACACTCCACACACACAGTCAAGCACACCCTTGACATATGTACATTCACACGTCTGAGAGAAAAGAAAAAAAGGGGGAAAAAAACGGTGCCATTTTGTAATTTTGTCCATTACAGAGTGTCAGGAAACATACTTGCTCTTTCTTTGTGCCGCGAGGGGCGAGGGTTTGCTGCCCGCCACACATAAAAACCCTCTTATGTCTGTGTACGTCAACAGCACAGCACTACACCCAAACACATTATGGGCTTGCAAATGCTATGCCTCAGATATAACAACTTAATACCAGGCCTTTGGAAAAGATTTCATCCTTTGCTGTACACAGCCTCAATCCGGACCCTCGATAACTGGTAATTTCATTCGGATTGCAACAACGCATTTGTGTCCTGGCTGCTCAGCTGGGCTGCTGAGTTCGGGCTAGAAAGGGGAGATGATGCTGCGGAACCTGGAGTGGATCTGAAGGCAGAATTCATTGAAAGAAGTTTTTCTGATCTGCTGAAGTGGTCCGAACTGGGCCGTGCTATGCTTCAGAGATGCCAACGTAACTCCAGACCCACTCGGAGTGAAGGTACAACCTGTGTCCATCGTCCCTCCCTTGGCGGTTGCTGGAAACTCAAACTCAAAGTGTCCTCTACTGGTCCCAGGCTTGACTCACAGTCACACCGATGGGACTAATCTTCCCGAGGTCCTCCATCTGCAGGCCCTTTTGACCAGCCACCCCTTTGGCCTCGTTGGCTGTGGCTGACCCCGCGTCATCCATGCTAACAGAGCTGCTGACCCTGCAGCCAGACCTTTTCTGTTCTTGTTCCTGCCTGGTTCTGCAGTTCTTTATGTTCCCGTCTGTGTAGACCCTGTTCCTGGTGCTAAAAGGCAGAGGGTTGGAGTTGGCTGCAGATTCCCTTTGCCCACTAACCTTCAGGTCCACTCTGCTGGGTCTCTGGATTCTGCCACCTCCTGCGGAGCAACAGCATGAGTACGTCCGGCAGACAGCCTGGAAGCCTCGCTTGAAGTTCTCGTTGTAGTAGCCGTAGATGATCGGGTTGACGCTGGAGTTGGAGAAGGCTAGCCAGTGCGCAAACGGGAACACGTAACTGGACAGAAGCTCCAGCTCCTCCTCGTCCAGGCCGCCATAGTCCGTCAAAAGCATGAGGGTCCACAAAGGCAGCCAGGAAAGAGTGAACAGAAGGGCTACCACACTCAGCATTTTAATCACCTTAATCTTCTTGTGGGAGATGAGCGGCCGGCCTTCGTGGTGCTGCCCCCCGGTTGCTGGAGGGGTGGCGTTGTGATGGCCACCGCTGTCCTGCTGGTCATTCCCGGAGATGACGGAGGTGGTGTAGAGCTTGATTCCAATCCGGCCGTACATCAGCGTGATGAGGGTGAGCGGGATCAGGTAGATGTGGGCGAAAAGTACTGTGGTATACACCTTCCTCATCTGTGGGTCGGTCCAGTTCTCGAAGCATGAGAAGAGTGGGTATGTGTGGTTGTAGTCCAGGTTGTGGACCATGTAGTGATGCTTGACCTGAGTCACAGTCAGCGTGGCTGCAGATGGACACATAATCACCAACGCCAGCACCCAGATCATCACAATGGTCACCTTGGCAACCAGCAAGGTGAGTTTAGGCTGGAATGGGTAGACGATGCAGCGGAATCTGGAGGGGATTAGAAGAAAAGGCATATGTCATGGACATCCTTAGGTCTGAGACTGTTGAAGCATCTGCTATGCAGCAATGTGTATTTTATTGCTAACATTTTATTTGGATGGTTCACTATAGATGCTTGGTAGATGCAAGACCTAGTATCTACTGCTCATGGTCCTATTGTTCAGAATATTTTAGCCTAGTCCAATCGCTGTTAATAATCAAGATATCGCTGGATATCTTGACAAGATCTTCAGGGACCTCCAGACCCTCCAGATCTTCATAACACCGGGAATGAGCAAATAATTGGGTGCCTGGAAACTGTATTATATGTATATTGCTCTTTGCTAATATGTACTCTACCACAGATCAATGCATTGTAATATGCCAGTGTGTACTCAATTGCTCATTGTAATTATTTTTTCTTCCACTTACCCCTCCCTCCTTTATCTACCTCTTTCTATTCCCCTTTCTCTTTTGTCATAGTCCTCCCTTTAATCTTCCCAACAGATGAAGAGTGTGGGAGTGAAGAAGATTTGAAAAGAGCTTGAGATCTCGTGACTCTTTACTGCAGCCTACTCCCTTATACTTTATTTGACCTCATCTCTCTTGATATTCATTTTACATTCCCTTCCTTTGTTCGTGGGAGCTCTTTTATGTCTCCAAAAGTGCCTTGAGCTGCTTTCAGATGCCACATTCTTAAAAAATGAAGGTGCTTCAAAAGGGTCTTTGGGTGATGCCATTTGGGTGAACCAATTTTGTAAGAGATGTGTGAGAGTAGCCAACCTTTGAATTGGTTAATCAGGTTCTTAAACCATTTGAAAGGTTTTTTTAGGGCTGTTTTTGCACCTGAATGTCCAGGTCTTGGTCCAAACCCTGTTACCTTGTTTCTATTAGTTTTGGTTTCACATTGCAATTTAACAATAGAAGGATGTGTATCTGTCTTTGGCATGTTGTCTGTTTGGAGAGTTGCCCTGTTTTTTTGGTTGCCGATATCACAGCATTACTACCAGTAGAACCACTGTAAAGCTCAGACTTTGAGAAGAGTTTCAGTTCACCGGATGAACAAGCTCGTCCTGCAGTGATATCATTACAGACAAATATAATCGTCCCCATGTCCTCCTGCAGCTAATTTTTGCTTCTTTTACAGTTTTTTTACAGAGTGATGAGAGCCTGCCTCAACTTCCTGTAGACGTTCTGAAAGTCAGAACTATCCAAAACAATGCTTTTACACTGCAAACCAACAGAACCATGGTTCAGTTTGATACAGGCCAAGACTTCCTCTTTTGGTTTGACCAAGTTTTGGGGCCATGGTCTGCGGCACGTTTTACAATTCTGAAGATCATGTGACCAACGAGCCCAAGTGCAGAATCTTTAATCTTAGAGCAGGCAAAATGGAAATGAAGAACAAACCACGCGGGACTCGAACCCAGGCCACCGCATCGCGAGACTGACGCTCTGCCGCTTCACCAAGCAGCAATTATCAAAGTGCCCAACAAAAGAAACGTAAAGGGGTGGATTCAATAAATAAGGAGACGTCGCGTCTAACGCGAAATAAAGGCGGGAAAACAAACAAACAAAGGACGCCAGGGGAGAGCTGACTACCTCTTTAACACTTGAGGGAAATACAACTGAGGGCAAAAAGGATCTCCCAAAAGAAACGAGAAAACTGGGAAGTTACAGGGAAGGCAGACACTCCTGCCTTCCTCTGTAAAACTAGTGTACACACACACACACACACACACACACACACACACACACAGACACACAGACACACACACTGCACAGACACAGGGAAACAGACTCGGGAGAAACACATGAAGGGGAGTGACACACACTCAGCCTTCAACTCGAGAACTACACACAGCAGTGGGGCAACTGGATCTGTGTGCCTATATAGCCTACTGCCCAGGTGTAGGGAATTGGGCTCAATTACTGGCTGGGGTGACTCGGGGCCTCTCCCTTGCCCTAGAGCCACCCCTTACAAAACAAGGTAGTTGTGAAAGCTCCCTAAAAGTGGTTCTTCTATGGAATTTCCCAAAGAACCGACTGAAGTGCCTTTATTTTGGTGGAGAGTGTATAGGGCCCCTATAGGATATTTCTAGGATTGTGGTGGACTGTTGCATCCCTGCTTGTACCCTTCATGCCATTGCATTGCTCTTGTCAAAAACAAACCTGTCCACAGCGATGGCCACCAGAGTGAAGACGGAGGCTGAGACGCTCATGCCTTGCACCAGGCCACTCATCTTGCACACCGTGTTCGTGAAGGGCCAACCTGACAGAACAAACAAACAAACGTTAAATAAATAAATGGGCAAAGAACGGCCGTACAAAACACATAACTAAATAAATAAACAAATAAACAAATAAACAAACTGTGAAATGACAAAGAAGTGGCAGCTTTTATCCCCTAGGAAAACCTGTCACTTTCCCCGGACTGCCAAACAGTGTGTGTCATGCCCGACTACTGCGATGTGGTGGCAGAGGTTAAAAGCAGACAACCCACCGTCTCATGCCATGCATTTTCTTTCCAGCGTATGAGTATGAGTGTTGGGAGATTAAGAAGAAGAGCACTGCACTCAGCTCGAAAGCAATAGGGCTCTGACATGTGTACCCTGCTCTCTCTCTCCAATAATAATGTCTAACTTCTTGGGCCACTTCTATGATTCACCACCTGTGACTCACTCGACACATACATCCACACTTATATTCAGCCTATATGAGGCCAGATGCTCTCCGCTACTTTTTCAATACAGAAATAAGGCCTGCTTTCAATGGTCTGCTTTCTTCATTAGCCACCGTGGGGGTGCATTGCTGGTGACTTTGATCAATCGGGCAAATTGCTTGTCTAAATTGAGGCCTGGTAGGTAGTCTGGATATCAGCCCCAGCATTATTATTTAAGTGTCTAGTGAGTCCCTTCCCTTTTCTAATTTAACGCTCACACGTCCACAGCGCTGCCGCAGCATCAGCTACAGATTACACATGTTGGCCGTTCATATAGGCCACTGTATGCATAGATCACTTCACTTGCTGCAAAACAGGCCCCCATGTCGCTTCTGGGACGGGTTTGGGGGCTGTCTGAATGCTCTAATCTGTTGATGTAGGTGTCGATATGAAAAGTCTATTAGACCACACAGAGTTAATGAGTCTGTTCAGTACATTTCAGCCTGGGCTGCTTGTGGAGAAATTCATAATATAATGCTGCCTTAAATGTAAATGTTAATGTAAATGTACATCATTGTCATGGTAACTGTCACACGCCCCTGTGGACTCTCTAGACTATACTACCAATGATTCACTCAAGACTCACTGGCCGCTTTATTAGAAACCCCTACTTTGTGCTTCCTCACTGGCCACTTTATTAGAAACATCTACTTTGTGCCTCCTCACTGGCCACTTTATTAGAAACATCTACATTGTGCTTCCTCACTGGCCACTTTATTAGAAACACCACCTATCTTTGTGCCTCCTCACTGGCCACTTTATTAGAAACCCCTACTTTTGTGCTTCCTCACTGGCCACTTTATTAGAAACCCCTACTTTTGTGCTTCCTCACTGGCCACTTTATTAGAAACACCACCTATCTTTGTGCCCCCTCACAATATATACACACATGACTGTCACCTGCCCTCGACCAGGCCTTCTGTTTGTCTTGAGCGTGTTATTGACCTGTTTGACCGCTGCCTGGTTTCTCGACTGCAGTTTTGACTGACCTATGTATTGACCTGGTCCAGTTCATTTACTGTATCTGTGGGTTACCTTCTGTTCATCAAAGTCTTTTGTTTGTCTTGTCCGTAAGTGTCTGGTTCGTCCCAACTGCGTTACAGTCTCGCAAAAATGTAGTTTGCTGTTTTCTTTATATTTTGTCCATATTTCAAAATCAACGGACCAATAGAAATGCTCCAAAAGGACTGGGAATTAAATTTTAGCATTTATTTCCATTAAAAGTTAAGACGTTTTTCTCTTCTCCTGTTTTATCATATCACAGCTTTCTCTAGTGGGCAGAGTTTATGCAAATGTGGGGGTGTAAATATTACAAGACCTTTATTTAATGATTCTAGGCTTCTGGAAGTGGCCCGTTTGACTGTTTCGGTTGTGCTGGATGTTCTTTTGAAGAAGGAACAGCAGTGTTTGAGATTCACCGTTCGTCACATTCGTGTACGGATCATCTCTCATTATTCAACCATATCAACAGATTTTATTCTAGAGTTCCTTTTAATAAAATTGACACTAAAGGTGAACATCAGGGATAAAAGAAATGAGAGCTGTATAAAGAATATGGCAACTAAGCAATTCATCTTTTCATAGTTCAGTGACACTCCAATTATAATCATATTCATATAAGTCAGCCAGGTCAAATATGTTTCAACTAAGTTACATCATTTTCTTCACATTAATCTTAGCTTTGAAATCCCAGTCGCCTTTTAAGTCTCACACAAGATCAGCCATGGCTGCATTATCTATAGTAATCTATATGGCCAGTATGGGGTGAGGAGGGTTGTAGGAATGTTTAAAATATATTTCCTTACAACTCTACTTTTAGAAATTACATTGACTTGATGTATCTACTCCTTCAGTTATGTATGTATTTATATGTATTAATATTTCATATTTTATTCATTTACGACTTCTAAAAATAATCATCAAAATGTGTGGCTACTTTTTGGCCGATGTTGGGTCACTCTACTTAGAAACTGTTTAAAAAGGTGGTTGGTAAGGTATCACATTGTTACTATATCAAGTCGTAGACTGTTACGGTGTGCAGGAGCGTGAAGGCGTAGGCGGACGTAAATGCAGGTATTTTATTAAGACAAGGAAAACAAAACAAAGACAGACTGGGACAAAAATTAAAATACTAAAACTAACAAACTTAAACAGAAACTGAAACAAAAACAAACCAAACTAATTAAGCAAACACAAGTACTAAGACATTAAGAAAGGGAACAAGGTGAATAGTAAAACAAACACTTAAACTTAACTAAACTAAACTAAACACGCAAGCAAACAGGCCATGCTAACACACCATCAACTGCCATGAAAACGTGTTAACATGCACAAGACCAGACAGGGGAATGCTCAAACAAAGGGGTACTTAGACAGAGAGACAACGAGGAACACCTAGGACTAACAAGGGGGGCGTGGCTACAGAGGACACACAGGTGGGAACACTAATGAACAGGAGGGGATTAAAGTGACAAGACACAACAGAGCCATGTGCTGGAGAGCACATGGTCACACAAAACAGAGGCAGGCAAGACATAGACGGTTCTTCGTAGTGCCTCTCTTTGTAGTGCCTTTCTTTGTAGTGCCTTTGTAGTTCTGTTATTGTTAACCATTTCCATATTGTATAGAATTCTTTGCAGTACTACAAAGAACCCATATTTAATTATATATAGAACCCCTTTTCAGTACTATATAGAACCTTTTCAGTATTATATAGAATTCTTTGCAGTACTACATAGAACCCTTATTTAATTACATATAGAACCCCTTTTCAGTACTATATAGAACCTTTAAATATTATATAGAATCCTTTGCAGTACTACATAGAACCCATATTTAATTCTATATAGAACCCTTTTTCAGTACTATATAGAACCTTTAAATATTATATAGAATCCTTTGCAGTACTACATAGAACCCTTATTTAATTATATATAGAACCATTTTTCTGTACTATATAGAACCTTTAAATATTATATAGAATCCTTTGCAGTACTACATAGAACCCTTATTTAATTATATATAGAACCCCTTTTCAGTACTATATAGAACCTTTAAATATTATATAGAATCCTTTGCCATACTACATAGAACCCATATGTACCATAAGTACTATATAGAACCTTTTTCAGTACTATATTGAACCTTTTCTGTATTATACACACTCCTTTGCAGTACTACATAGAACCCTTTTTCAATACAATATACAACATTATTAGTATTATTTAGAATCATTTGCAGTACTACAAATAAGTCATATTCAGTACTATTTAGAACCCCTTTTAGTACTATATAAAACCTTTAAATATTATATAGAATCCCTGGTCATACTACATAGAACCCATAACCTGTACTATATAGAATCTTTTTTCAGTACTATATTGAACCTTTTCTGCATTATACAGAATCATTTGCAGTACTACATAGAACCCATTTTCAGTACAATATAGAAACTTTTCAGTATTATGTAAAATTCTTTGCGGAGCTTCATAGAACCCATCTTTAAATCTATATAGAACCCATTTTCATTTTTATATATATCCTTTTCCGTATTGTGAACAATTATTTGCGGTACTATATAGAACCCATATTTAATTCTATATAGAACCCATTTTCAGTACAATATAGAACCTTTTCAGTATTATGTCAAATTATTTGTAGTACTTCATAGAACCCATATCCAGTAATATATAGAACCTTTTTGATATCCTTGGCAGTACCCATTACCAGTACTATATAGAACTCATTTTCAGTATTATGTCAAATTATTTGCGGTACTACATAGAACCCATATTTAATTCTATGTAAAGCCCTGTTTTCAGTAATAGATAACCTTTTTGGTAATATTTAGAATCCTTTGCAGTACCACATAGAACCCATATCCAGTACTATATAGAACCTTTTCTGTACTACATAGAATCCTGTGCAGTACTACATAGAACCCATGTTCAGTACTGCTTATAACCATTTTCCATCCTACATTTTCTGTACTATATGGAACCTCTCAGTACTGTATAAAGAACTCCTTTACCTTTAAAGAATCTTTTTAGTACTGTACAACACCCTTATCAGTACTATCTAGAACCCCTTTTCTGTGCTTTATAGAACCTCATTTCAGCACTTCTCATATTTTTCTCCATTTTACAGTGGAGGGGCTCTAAACAGCTCATGAATATCTGTGTGGTCAGATACAGTCTCCTCATCAGCGCTGCTTCACACCATCACACATTGCTATTCCATCAGCTCGCGCTCCCTCAGAAGCTCTCGATTCAAATCAAGTATCCAATAGTTCCACCGCGGCGTCCGTCAGCCGAACACGCAGACTCGACCGTGACAGGAAATGAGACAAACAAAACAATGAAATTTACAGCAGAATCAGACGAATCACCGCGGCTCAGCCTGCAGCGCTCCACACTCTCAACTGGCTGCTGATTCACTGTTATCCACCCCGTCACGCCTTCATGAGGGAAAGAGTATTTCCATGTCTCTGGGGGGTCCATCACTGCTCGGGGGGCTCTGATCAGGTGGGAAACAATCTCTTTAAAGTAAATAGACTGGAGTTACATTCACTCAGTCTAACAGAACCAGGTCAAGACGTCGGGTTGGGCTACTAAAGGTTCTCTGAGCGAGGCCACAGAAGAACCACTTTTGGTTCCATAAAGAACTGTGTTTAAACCGTGTGTAAAGAAGCTCCTCCAACACCCCATTACTCCACCCCATCTCCTCCAACACCCCATTACTCCACCCCCTCTCCTCCAACACCCCATTACTCACCCCATCTCTTCAATGCCCTGTTACTCTTCAACATCTTCTCAACGCCTCATTACTCCACCCCATCTTCTCAATGCCTCATTACTCCACCCCATCTCTTCAATGCCCTGTTACTCTTCAACATCTTCTCAACGCCTCATTACTCCACCCCATCTTCTCAATGCCTCATTACTCCACCCCATCTCTTCAATGCCCTGTTACTCTTCACCATCTTCTCAACGCCTCATTACTCCACCCCATCTTCTCAATGCCTCATTACTCCACCCCATCTCTTCAATGCCCTGTTACTCTCCACCGTCTTCTCAACGCCTCATTACTCTACTCCATCTCCTCAATGCCCCATCTCAACACCCATTGTTCCAGCCAATCTCCTCAACCTCCTCATGCCCCATTACTCCACCCCATCCCCTCCAACACCCCATTTCTCACCCCAGTTCATCAGCGCTCCATTACTCTATCCAATCTCAACACCCAATCACCTCAACTCCCCCATTACTCCAAATAACCTCCTCAATGCCCATTACTCCACTGCCCATTACTCCAACACATCACTTCAATGACCCATTACTCCACCCCATCTCTTCAATGCCCTGTTACTCTTCACCATCTTCTCAACGCCTCATTACTCTACCCCATCTTCTCAACGCCTCATTACTCCACCCCATCTTCTCAATGCCCATTACTCCACCCCATCTCTTCAATGCCCTGTTACTCTTCACCATCTTCTCAACGCCTCATTACTCTACCCCATCTTCTCAACGCCTCATTACTCCACCCTATCTTCTCAATGCCTCATTACTCCACCCTATCTTCTCAACACCTCATTACTCCACCCCATCTTCTCAATGCCCATTACTCCACCCCATCACTTCAATGACCCATTACTCCACCCCATCTCTTCAATGCCCTGTTACTCTTCACCATCTTCTCAACGCCTCATTACTCTACCCCATCTTCTCAACGCCTCATTACTCCGCCCCATCTTCTCAATGCCTCATTACTCCACCCCATCTTCTCAACGCCTCATTACTCCACCCCATCTTCTCAATGCCCTGTTACTCTCCACCATCTTCTCAATGCCTCATTACTCCACCCCAACTTAACACCCAGTACTCCATGTAGTTCTACTGTACGAGTGCACTGGGTTCGGATTGTTTCATCCAGGTTTCTGAAGGTTACCTCTGAACCTGCCTCGCCTCTGAGAGGGAGTGTATGAAAATGACGGACTGACAGAGAGGATGGACTGTGATTTCTCTCCTTCATCTACTCATCCTCTTTAATATCGCAGCTGCCTCGTCAGACCGGGCATTCATATTATGTGGTTGAGTGGTGCCTCCAAGGGAAAGAGCTTTTAAAATCACGATCATGGACGGCACAAATGATGAAGTGTCATCTCTACTGTCTCCCTCTTTTATCACATCAGTAGAGATGACACATATTTGGACATTCTGTCAGCCCCAATGAGCCAAATGCACCCCCCCACCCCCATAAAAAATCAATAAATATATGAACCAACCTCTATTTATTTTGGGTTACTGGTGTTACACAGCAATCACACATAAATTGACCATTAGCCATAACATTAACATCACTGAGAGGTAACAAGCTCCCCAACACCCCATTACTCCACCCAATACCCTCCAACACCCCATTACTCCACCCCATCTCCTCAATGACCCATTACTTTTTTACTCCATTTCCTTAATGCTTCATTACTCCAATCAATCTCCTCAACGCATCAATACTCCACCCCATCTCCTTAAACACCCCATTACTCCACCCCATCTCCTCAATGCCCCATTACTCCACCCCATATCCTCAGTGTCTTATTACTCCATCCAACCCCCTCAATGCATCATTACTTCATCCCATTTCCTGCAACACCTAATTACTCCATCCCATCTCAGCACCCATTACTCCACCCCATCTCCTTAAACACCCCATTACTCCACCCCATCTCCTCAATGCCCCATTACTCCACATCATCCTCTCAATGCCCCATTACTCCACCCCATATCCTCAATGTCTTATTACTCCATCCAACCTCCCCAATGCCCCATTACTCCACCCCATCTTCTCAACATATCATTACTCCAACCAATCTCCTCAACGCATCATCATTCCACCCCTTCCCCTCCAACACCTCATTGCTTCACCCCATCTCAATGACCCATTACTCCACCCCATCCAGACCAAACCCCATTACTCCACCCCATCTTCTCAACACCCTCATTACTCCAACCAATCTCCTCAACACGTCATCACTCTACCCCATTCCCTCCAACACCCCATTACTCCACCCCATCTCCTCAATGACCCATTGTGATATTTAATGTGGCTCCTATCAATATGTAAGTAAGTTCTTGAAGGTGATGGAGGTGTTATAGCAGGAGAAATGGGCAAGCGTCAGATCCTGGGACACTTTGACAAGAATCAAACTGTGAGGTTCTAGACGACTGTGGGTCTCAAAACATCTCCAAAACATCAGGAAGGTCTCAAGAGGCCCTTTACACCTCTTGTGAGCTATGCAGCGGCCAGTACCTGCCAAAAGTGCTCCAAGAAACAACAACCGGTAAAGTGGCGGCAGGGTCATGGGCACCTAAGGCTCACTGATGCTCACAGACACCTCACCCCACAACTTACAGGACCTAAAGGATGTGCTGCTAATGCTAGATACCACAGGACACGCTCCGAGGTCTTGTGGAGTCCATGCCTCAAATGGTCAGATGTGTTATGGTGGCATGAGGGGGACTTACTCAATATTAGGCCGGTAGTGCTAATGTTATGCTGATGGGTGTATAGTAGCAATGCAAGCGCTTGGGCACCCCTGGTGAAAATATCTGTTACTGTGCTTTAAGGTTTCTTCCTCCAGCTCTGAGGGAGCTTTTCTATTCCACTGTCTCCGTTGGCTGCTCACTGGGTCTTATATTTTTCACCTCTTTTTATGTTGTTGATTTCTTTTCTTTTATTAATTACTGATTATGTAAAGCTGCTTTGTGACAACAACAGTTGTAAAAAGCACCATACAAATAAATTCGATTTGATTTTAATTTGATTCTTCAGACATTTCTCTGAAAACTTCTGAATTGCAGCTGAATGCATTTGTGGTGGGTGCAGGAAAGGTCTTCTTCTGACGACTCTTTAATAAGAGTCATGTTTGTGCTGCATGAGTCGCTGCACAGTAGAATAGTGCACCACCACTCCAGACTCCAAGTGATACACTTTCCTGAAGGTCTTTTGGGGGAGGGGGCCGGATCAGTCTTTCTAGGAATCCTATGAGCAGTCCTCTCTTGGAGTTTTACTTGGTCTTCCAGATCTCCACCTGTTTCTGATTACGTCAATTTTTTAATTACCTTACGAACTGAGAAAACAGCTACTTAAAAAAACTTGCTATCTTCTTATAGATCCCGTTTACACCTGCTCACTTAATGCAACGTATCAGGATTTTATCTGGATGAAGACAAGCCACACAAAAAGTGTAAACACACCTCCTGAGACTTGAGATTTTAACCAGATACAGATCCGATCTCTCAAACCACGTCAGGAGGGGGTCTGAGATGCATTTGAGACATCTCATAGCCAATACCCCTCCCAGTACAACCAAAACACCTGTAATAATTGCCGTGCAATGTGTGATTGGATGCACAGTGATCAGATTTCAATCTAACTAACCAGACATGCATTTGAAGGCCAAGTCTAAAATGGCAAGTGGCTAAATTCTGGTCAGGATGCCATCCAGACACTAGGCATGCAAAGCAACCAGGAGTAAACGGGGTCTCAAAGTTCTGCTTCATGGCATCAGGTATTTTAATGTCCAGAGTGCCGTTGCTGACTGATGGGATAAGGTTTGAGGAGCCTGAGGAGTCACCTGGCCTTTCCCCACTGAAGACTGTGAGCAGGCCATAGCCCTAACAAGCTAATTAAGGTCTAAGAAATTGATACAATTTGGCATCTGAGAGCTCAAATCTCTTGGGGTGCCCAAGCTTATTAGGTTTTTTGCACCACATTTTCTGGGCTGAAATTCCCCAGGTGGCGTGGTAAGGTTATTTAACTGCTAATATAACATACCAGGACAAAACCTTGTACAAAGCTAAATGAACACACTTACTGTACACTCATCTTGCTTAAAAGTTGGCCTTTTGGAGTGCACTTCATCTTCTACTTACTTAATTATTCACAGTAAAAGGTATTTTGACAAGGTGTGCCTCAAATTTGCCTGCCAAATTGACCAGTGTGATACCTTAGCGAGCATTCCCAGCTACCTTGCCCGTGTGGGGCCTGTATGGGTAGCCCTAACTGGCTACAAGAAAGCTTTGTCTATGTTGGTCCCACCAATGAATGCCCACCAGAGTCAGTGATGGGACTAGAAGAGTTAAGCATGGGCCCAATCTGGGTTATACACTGCACATGAGGCCTAGATGGGACCCCACGTTCCACCCATGTGAGCCCCACATGAGCATGTTGGCTGGGTATACTCGAAAAAAGACCCCAGAAGCATTAAAATAAGTAAGTGTAAGCCTGGTGTATTACTATTACCTGTAATAAGATTATCCACCAGTGTGGTCGGGATGCAGAAAACCCCCACCAGCAAGTCGCTCACAGCCAAGTTGAGGATGAAGAGGTTGGTGACGGTTCTCATGCGACGGTTCTCCAACACGATCAGACACACCAGGCCATTCCCCACCATGCACAGCAGGAAGATGAAGAGGTAGGCCAGGGTGAGACCGGCTGCTACAGGCAGGGAGTGCTGGTAGTATGGGTAGTATGTGATGCTGGTCAGGTTGGAGGTGTTACTGCTGTTGGTGGAGATGTTCAGGAAGCTTGAATTTACATACAGATCTGACAGGTCTGATAAGGTCTCCATTTCTGACAACGCTGCAGGCATGACGTCCCAGATATCTGAGGAATTCTCTGTCATGGGTGTCCTGGGAGAAACACATATACACACACAAAGGACAGAAGAAGAATCCAGACAATATTAAAGTATGCTGAGATACATGAAAATTAAGCAAGATGCAGGGTCCAATAGTATCAATCGACTCAAGAGATGATTTAGCAGTTGATCAGCAGTTGATGAAAAGACTATTACTGCCCACATACACAAGTTTTAGAAGTCTGTTTTTGGAAATGCCTTATCTAGCTAATCTGCTAATTAACAAGATCTTCCTGAATAGAAACCTACGAAATTTTGTGCAGAGCAGAAGGTCCTCCAGGACCAGTCTTGGAAACCTCAGATGCCTCAGATGATTATCAGTATTCCTCATTAAGTGAAGTAGCTTAAATAGAGATGCTACAGGTGCATCATTATTGTGGTCCTCAGACCCCTCAACATGGACTTATGAATGAAGACTGTTATGCATGCTCCAGACCTCATAATTAATACATTCGATGCTGGCCTAGGAACCTAGCCAGATGTCCACCTCAGATGTCCAGCACAGCCGACTTCAATAACAAAAACAAAGCGGGTTTCCACAGAGAAAGTCTGGCATGACTGACAGAGAACTATCGACATCTCGCAGATGATGGATGGGAACAGAATTCACAGCATGCAAGCCTTGATAAGCAGAAAGGAGGTTGGATTGTTTAGGGTCGTCACAAAGGAGGATTTCTCAATAGCAAATTCCACTGGAGAAACCAACACAAACACTACTAATCCTAACACTAGACAATATACTAGACTTCCCTTTGCTCTCAAAACAGCTTCAATTCTTCATGGCATTGATTCCACATTCATCTGAGATTCTGGTCCATGCTGGGATGATTGCGTCAGAGTTTTCAGGAGAACTTTCATGCTGTGAATTTCCTGATCCACCACATCCCAACACTGAGCTCATCGGCACAATCATGCAGGCTTTCTGCTTTGTAACATCATGGTGCGTCATCATGCTGGACGGGAGTAGCCGTTAGCCGTTAGGTAAAGTGTGGTCATGAAGGAAAGCACATGGTCAACAACAGTACTCTGGCATCGCCAGGCGGCCAACATGCTCTGAGGAAAGTGCCGGGTCCCCATCTCCACCTTACCAGCCAACAGATGTCTGTGCCGGCCCACAGCGCTTACGAGTATTACGCATCGCTTACGAAATGTGTATCTACACTTATTTATGTAAGAAATTATTATTTATTTATATATTATTCCCAGCCAGCATGCTTACATAGGCCTCAAATGGGTGGAACAGGAGGTGGGTAGTGGGTAGTTACTGGGGCCTAGTTGGGCTTCCCCAAATGGACCCCATCTTACAGCCCACCTTAATCTAATATGCGTCCCATCTAGGCCCCATGTGGAGTGTACCACCCAGAGGGAGCACATGCTTAACCCCTCCTGGTACTATCACTGATCCTGGTGGGACCTGGGTGGGCATCCATATGTGGGGCCAACATGGAACCCATTGACAAAACTGATTCGGGTTACATTTATAAGAATACTAGATCAGTATGGAGACCATAATACTCGACACTACACTTCGCCCAAGTCCTCTTGGTCTTCAGTCTGGGTTTGAAGACAGCGAGCGTTGGACTCAACTGCTGTTCAGACACTCAGGGGAAGTTTGTTCCACCACTTCGGTGCAGGACAGAAAAAAGCCTCGATGCTCGTCTTCCCTGGATCTTACAGGACGGCGGGTCGAGCCGAGCCGTCTTTGAAGCTGGAAGGGCTCTTGGGTTCAGCCTACCCCTACAGGGCCCACATGGGCATGCTAGCTGGATTGCTAATTTCCTTTTTTACTTTTTCACAACACATCCATCTTAATCTTGATGCTTTTCCATAATTATACGGAGTATCCTCCATGCCCAGCATTGTCATTTCACACATGCATGAGCCAGAGATGAAACTTCAAACCCAGCACCAGCGCTCAGAGGAAGAGGAGGAGGAGGAGGACTGAAATCTATTATCCTTTAGATAGAGCTGTAGTCAGAAGACGTCCTGGTCGATCAATGAAGTTTGGATTTTCCCTCTCGAAGCTAAAAGGTTATTGTGCTTATTAGCAGATCAATGTCCACTGGTGTTTGTAGGTCAGCAATTTCCATTTCTGATCAATACAAAATATACAACAATAGAAGCGGTCGATACAGCTGACGAATGCGGTGCGTGACGGTACATCAAATGCTTGTGTCTGTGGGCATGTTCCTTTTATACTGATGTTCACATCTGAGCTTTGTGATGTGTTTACACCACCAGACTACCAGTAGCCTACGGACCCATTAAACCAGTTCCAATTATCCACTGCTCCGCTGATGTTGGACATGCGAAAATGCACATGCTTTTTCAGTGCTGGCTAAATTATCTGCAATCAGGGTACCAGACGGACTGATACTCAACATTATAAACACACATTCTCATGGCATTCCCAGGGACACACCACATGATTTGTCAGCCTGGCCATGAATCGGCTACTGACCTTGGCTTTGCCGTGAAGGGAGTGCAACACCAGCCTATAATGCAACACCAGGCTCATTTTTTTTAAATCGTGCCTGAAAAAAAAAGGCTCTTTGACGTTTCAGAAAATCAGAATTTGCAAAGCTTTTAAAGCTGCAATCTTATTTTATAACACATTCTAATCTTTAAAGTTGACAAGGCCTGGCATTTTTACACTTTGGAAAGCACAAATGGCCAAAAGGATTTTTTAATGATAAATTAAAAATCTATTCACGTACTACATGTCATGGATGTATGAAATTATTTCATCATTTAATAACTGACCCAGTGTTATACAAGGAAATTAAGAAAGGAAAATCATTAAAAAAACATTTATGCCACTTAATGTTGAATATTTTGCTGTTTCGTTGACTTATAACAATAGTTGAACCCTTAAAAAAGGTTCCACTATTATTCCAAATCAAAGAACCATTTTGTAAGTTTGTTTGTATGCAACCCAACTCCAGATTTCTCAATAAAAAGCTTTCACTAATGATAAATAAGTTAATGAACATAAATAAAGGGTTTATTAATGTGTAAATCACTCATAAAAGCACTGCTAGTTGTAATAATGCAACATAAACACTTTGTTACCACCCTGTTATGCTCATTATTTAGTGTTATTTTTAAATCTATTAATCAAAAACCAAAAAATTCTCATTTGTAGTTGGTGGAAAGGCTGTTTTTTTTTCTCTCAGTCATTTTTAAGAACCACAACACTAACTACTTTTTATAGAACCCTTAAAAAAACATAAAAACATAAAACCACTGGTAAAAAATAGTTTCCTTAAGCAAGAAGAATTCTATATGGTCCTAAAAAAGGTAATTTCACCCATTTTTGGTGCAAAATAAAATGTTTTTTTAAAGAACCATCTACGAAAGGTTTTTCACCCATATGGAGAACTCTTTACCCAAGCGAAGAACCTTTAAAGCATCAAAATCAATGTTTGTATAGAAACACATATACGCCTTTACTTAAGAACCTTCTGAAGAAGCATTTGTTAAGACCAGTTTCTTTAAGCACTGCACTCTAAACAAGAAGGGTTCTACATATTAATGAAAAGGGTTCTTTGAGCCATTTTACAAGGTTTCTTTAATTATTTTACCAGGTAATGAATGATTTGAGCATCCAAATATATGTTCATATCCTTGGATAATGCCTCATAAACACTTTGTTACCACCCTGTTATGCTCATTTTTAGTGTTATTTCTTCTTAAAATAGTGATGAGTGGAACATGTTGTATCTAAAATGTCTATAGCCCAACATGCCAGTTTATTGTGGATTATTACTGGTAATAATGTGATTCTTAATAATTGTCACAAGGTGTCTAATCATGAACTAATAAAGGTCAAAATGAAGAAAACTGACCGGACATGTGATTGAATTTACGTTACTGCTAAACTATTATTTCATGTTTTATATTTCCATTAGTGTGTTTATTTATTAGCTAAGTTTTGCAGCATTTTTGCAATTTGTATGGTTTATTTAAATGTGATTTTCACTCACAAATTAATGCATTGCGTGTATTATCGTATTTGTTCCGCATCAAATATGTTTTTCTAGTATATACAGTACCAGTCAAAAGTTTGGACACACCTTAAATACAGTGTTTTTTCATTGTTTTATTTTATGTAGATGAATACTAAAGTCATGTAAACTATGACGAAAAAACATGAAATTATTTAGTAAATAAGAAAGTGTTCAATAAACCAGAATATGTTTTATATGTTAGATTCTTCAAACTAGGCACCTCTTGCTTAGATGACAGCTTTGCACAACTTGGCATTTTCTAAGTCAGCTTTACGAGGTAGTCACCTGGAATGGCTTTCAGTTAAAAGCTGTGCCTCAAGAGTTCATTACTTGAATTTCTTGCCCTCTTAGCGTGTTTGAGACCCTCAGTTGGTAGACAGTGAATAGGCCTGTTTAAATAATGTTCTAATCCATATTAGGGCAAGAACGACTCAACTAACTAAAGAAAAACGACGGTCCGTCAGTACTTTAAGAAATTAAGTCAATCCGAAAAACTGCAAGAACTTAGTCAAGTGCAGTCACAAAGAGCATCAAATGTCATACGGCAACTGGCTCTCATCAGGACCGGCACAGGAAAGGAAGACCAAGAGTTACCTCTGTTGCACATGGTAAGTTAATCAAAATTACCAGCCTCAGAAACCACAGTGCTTCACACAGTATTTTGGTTTGTTTAACACTTTAACACAAGTTTACTGCATGATTCCTTATGTGTTCCTTCATAATCAGGATGACTTTAGTGTTCATTTACAATGTAAGAAAAAATATATATATATTGAATGAGAAGGTGTGTCCAAACTGTTGATTGTTCATTCAACAATTTTCTTTTTTACATTGTAAATGAATAAATAAATAAATAAATAAATTAATTAAAAAATATATACATATATACATATATATATATATATATATATATATATATATATATATATATATTTATTTATTTATTATTTATTTTTTTTACACACACACACACACACACACATACACACACACACATATATATGTACTTTTTAGTTCCGGGAAACAAACCCCAGTCTCCCACATGGTGTGGTAGGTCTGTGGCAGGTAGTGGTGTTATCTGTTGCACCACACCAACCACCTACAAGTCCCTCCAACATGGATGAAAGGCTAGCTTGTGTTGGTAAAAGCGCATCAAGCTAAAGTTCTGAACAATAATGTGACCCTACCCGTCTGCTCATGGAGCTCAGTGGTGAGCCTGTTGAGTGGGATATATAAATGTACACTGTAGTCGAACCGATACTTCACAAATTTAATACAGGGTAAAAAAAAACCCATAATAAAATATTCTCAGTGTGCTCTGACTTTAAATCAAGGTTAATGCATTTTGCATAAGTCATGCAGAAATGTCTAATAAATTTCAGCCTTTATTGAACAAAAAACTAGACCTTAATAAACTCAACACAACTCATTTATCTTCCTTAAAATAAAGTGTTACTGATATTTTTAATTAAACATGGAATTCTGCACAGCAGGAAAAATCCCACAGGCAAGGCCAGACAAGAGAGCACAACCAGCTGCCTAGAAACTAAGCAGTAAATGGACAGTGTTTTAACTGAGAGATGGGTCTTCTAATAGGTGCAGACTGTCAAACGAAGACCAGTTTCAGGCTATAAATAAAAAAAACACAGAAAAAGTTCATTCATAGTTCATTAAATATTAAATACAGGGTTTATTAAAGTGCAAATCACTAATAACAACACTGTTAGCTGTAAAAATGCAACATAAACATCTTGTTACCACCCTGTTATGCTCCTTATTTTGTGTTATTTTTAAATCCAGAAATAAAAAAACTGAAAATATCTCATTTGTAGTTGTTGGAAAGGCTGTTTTTTTCCCTTCAGTCATTTTTAAGAGCCACAACGCCTTTACAGAGGAACCCCTGAAGGAACCCTTTTGTTAAGACCACTGCTATCTACCTATAAACAGCGTTTGTAAGATGAAGAATTTTATATAGAAATAATAAGGGTTCTTTCAGGCCTTTTTGGTGCAAAAATAACAATATTTTTTAAAGATTTTTTTAAGAAACATGTACAAAAGATTTTTCACCACTGTGGAGAATTCTTTACCCAAGCTAGAAACCCTTTAAGCATCCAAATACCTATTCATTATGTCCTTACAGAAACACATATATGCCTTTACTAAAGACCAGTTTCTTCAGTTTCTTCTCAAAAGTTTTCTTTAACTTTTTTTTACCAGGTAAAGAATAATTTAAGCATCCATATATATATATATATATATATATATATATATATATATATATATATATATATATATACATACACACACACACACACACACACACACACACTACCGCTCAAAAGTTGCACTTGCAAATTTCCCTCTTTTTGAAAGAAAAACACATTTTCATGCAATTCACAAACAATACTGTCAATTTCACAATGAATTTAAGTGTATTAGATTGCGTTTGTATTAAAGCCTATTTTTGTATAGAGGCTTATTTTGCATATAGTCCTATTATCAGCAATTCTCACTAACTGGCTCTAACAAGGACAGAAAAAGGAGGGGGAGGCCCCGATGCACAACTGTGCAAGAAGATAAATATCACTAAATGGAACCCGTCAAACACCAGTGTCAACATCAACGGTCAAGAGGCGACTTCAGGATGCTGGACTTCAGGGCAGAATGGGCCAAAGAGAAAAGACATGGGACAGATGAGTCCAAGTTTGAGGTCTTTGTATCAAACAGAAGAACATTTGTGAGGCGCAGGACCAATGAAAAGATGCATGACCAATGCTTAACGCCATCTGTCAAGCATGGTGGAGGCCTGCGTTCACTCCACTTCAGTTGATCGTTTTATTGGTCTCCTTGTTAAAAATGACACATGATGGGCGGAGTTTTCAGCTGAAGTCAAGCATGGGTAAACTGGTGTAGTGGAATGTAGTGTGTAGAGTGAATTATGGGTGTATTTAGGAAAGGGCAGCAGCCTCAGCCACTAATTACAACACGTCCGGAAGCTGATTAAGGCTACTAGTCATGCTTCTGCATTAATGAACGTGGAAGTGAGAGAATGCTCTACTGTTTTCTATTGCTAAGCTGTTGCTTTTTATCAGAATTGAAATACACAGAAAACTGTGGGTGGAAATCTGGCTCACACTCTACCAGCGAGCTGCGAGGCCTGGGGGCTTCTGAATGCATCAGAAATGCACCGTTAGCCCCAGATTTTACTGAGAACAATACGATGACCAGAGCTGAACTTGTGACTGAGCACAGTCTGATGTAACCATGCATCAGCCAATAGGAGACAGTGTGAGACAGGGCTTTAGTCAGTCACAGGGATTTTTCACAGGCTAATTACTGCTGTCAGCTCACGTACAGAGCTGTAACAGACACAGCAGGGCGGCAACCACTCTTATTTAAACTAGCACACCTGTTTACTGCCTCTTTTGAAAGAATCAACAGCATATCGCACTCATCCAAGATGTGCAAACTCTGGATAGTCCTGGTAAAATACCAGTAACAGCTATATATTTATCTATATTATATATAGTTTCACAAAACGCCCCGGCCAGGTTATTTCGCCCCTGAAGTTTCCCCCTCGAGCATCAGCCAATTCCAATTAAATCTGATCTCTATGTGTGTATAAATAATAATCCAGCTCCACAGTTTAGATCTGATAAGCTGCTGATTATTGGGTTCAGTAAAATCCTTTATTTTCAGTATCAGATTCTATAATCAGACTTTCTGGACTGACTAATTTAGTTTAGTTGAGACTTTTCTTAAAATTACCGCTTTATAGTGTTTAATATCTGGTCTAATCCAGTCTGACTCTTCCTGTGTGTGTAGTGGTGGTACACGGTCTGTACTGGTAGTGTTTTGGGTGTAACATGCAATGTACCAATCAGCGTGCCTATCGCCGCTCCCTTTAAGAGCCAGGTGCGGTCTGTCTGACCTTGGCAGACAATTCACTGCCAAGATAGCAACGAAAGTCTGACTGTTGATGAACGTCTGCCTAGGCTGTTTTCAGTCAGATGTAGCTTCTCCTGTGTTTTCCGTTGTCGAGATACGCAGCAACACGGCAGTAATTGACCTGAACACCCCTCATTTCGAGACCACCGCGCCCATCAGCGTAGATATATTCACAAGCAGCGCTGCCGTTTAAACAGAAGCAATGAAAGTGGACTGTTGCCGGGTTGAAAGATAGCAACGAGCATCGCAATGTGCCTTGCGCAGGGTGTAAGATAGGGCCCTGGGCCTTTTAAGAATCAGCATTATGAGCACCCCACGTCGTTTTGTAGAGTCTGGGTTTCTGTTATCTGCCTATTTTTTAATCATTAAACTGCTTTGATGATTTGTATCTGTATCAGATCTCAACCCGGTCACATCTATTACATTCTGATGTGCTGTAATTAGAGCCCATGGAACAACAATACACGTCATCAGCGTTTCATGCACGATAGCTTCACATCTCATTATGGTTGGCTGCATGAAAGTGTCCAGTTCCTCCAGTCTAATGATCAAGTCATTAACCATTATCGCATCAAACACTTTATCAACACAAAGCCTATCAGAACTCCCCAGTGAGGAGCTCTGATACCAGTTCAGTGCATCAACAAAGTGAGGCATCGAGAGCAGAACAGTCTGCTCTGTTCTGATCACCAACACCATCTCCATCTCCATCAAGTAGAACATCATACACCAGCCGGCTAATTGCAACAACAATTACAGCAGGGACCAATCAATCGAACTACGCCAGGAGGTTGCACTGGACACATCCAACGCCTTGAGTTCTTGGACCTGTTTTGGTGCTTTGTGACAATTCCATAGTGATTCTAAAAGAACCCTGATTGGTGGGCTATTTCTCAGAACCTGTATAAAGTCAGGGGAGACGCTGCTGGCCTGTGTTGGCATAATGGCTGTGAAGGGTTTACTTTTCGGCGTTCATAAAAGAGCAGGAGCGTCTCATGCATCTGAGGGTTTTTTCAATAAAAAGAATGTCCAATCAGGATGAAATTTAGCTGCCGATTACTCGAATTGTCTTCTAAACCGTTTGTCTTTGCAGGCCATTATCTGTCGACAACAGACCAATAGGCAGCAGACTGCGATGGACTGGCTTGATAGAAGATCCCAAAAGAAGCTGCTAAATTGCATCACAGTCATGGACAGATGTTTCTATGCTCATCTGACGCTTATACCATGTGAAGGGTGGTAGCATCTAGAAAACTGCTAACTTCAGGGGATGTTCTAGAGCTGCTGTATTGAAGGTTTAGTGAGAATTGGCTCCTCAGACACTGAGTGCCTCCCAACAGCATAACAGTAGTGCCCCACGGGCCATTGATGCCAGAGAGGAACATCAAGCAATCGAGTCGTGAGTACGCTAGAGCTCTGTTAGTTTATCTCCAGGAAGAAGAAGAAACACCAGAAGAAACTCCTCCATCTTCTTCACCTCCTGCAAATACTCGTATGCGTCCAAATGGCCTGAGATCTTTCAGCTGTAGTTGAGTTTACAGAGTGTGAAGCTCAGGGGTTTGAGCTGCTCCTCACTGGTTTTACAGATGAAACTCTTGTATGTGGTGGGTTGAGTCAGTTCTGCTCAGCTCTCTGTTGGGTGAGTTTGTTTAGAGAGTGAACTGAAGACTTGTGGTCATGAACTCTGTCTTCTACAGTCCCGTCCTTCTACTACAGCCAGAGGAACTCAAGTTCAAGTTTCAAGTTTCAGGTTTATTTGTCATTTGCACAACATGTCACGACATTTATGCATTGAAATGCTTGTGGTGAGGCTCAGGTTGATGCTCTACAGGAGGACAAAACTATATACATACTAAACATATTAAAATAAAGCTATATAAAAATTATATTAAATAAATACAAAATACAAACAAAATATACACAAAATACAGAATATACAAAGACAGGAGGGATCTGTAGAAACATTTATGAGACTGGTATAGTCTGAGAGAGAGTGGAGCTAAATATAAATGTCTATGAACTGAGACCGTCCTTAAGTCTGAGCATCTGAAATAATAGAAACACTGATACCCAAACTTTTGACTGCTTTCTGTATGAACTACAGAACACAGTACTGTACTTTTACGTTCAGTACTTAAGTAGTACATTTTAGAACACTAAACTACTTGTAGTACTTAAGTACCAAAATGTTGAGTACTTTAGTACTTCTACTTAAGTCTGGAGCTTAAAGACCAAAGACTTCAACACTTTTTGGACAGAGCCTCCATCTAAAGCTTTTTAATACAGAATTCATACAGTTCACTGCTTTTGTGAAGCTGAGACTCTGGTAGACCCATTCGTCACTTGGGTGAAAGGATGTTTCTACATAATATTTTAAAGAAAATCTCAAATTGATCAGGTTAGGGTCAGATTATCTCTTCACACAGCGCTCTAGGCCACATTCGGTCTCTGAGACTGCTCTTAACGTTCTGCTATAAAAAACGTGTGACTACTAAAGACCAATTTAAGAAAATATGCAAAAATGAACATCCTGTAATAAGAATGAATTCTGCCCTGCTGACACCTAGGCGCCGACATAGGGTGCACTCCATCCAATTAGTACACACTGTATCGTATGAACAACTTGGCAGATGCAAGGGTGTTTGTACTATGAAAGGCATTATGACGTGGTGCAGGTGCTCTGCGGAACCATGCTAATTTGGTCTACATATCCCAATATAAGGATATAATACTCCATGTTCTTCTTATATTGTATTGGCAATATGTTAAAACAGATCTATTATAACTGTTTTAAGTTACAGGTTATGTTATACTGCAAACTCACATTTATATAACTTGCGTTTTATGAGGATGCGGTTGCAAAACCACTGGAATGTACGAGTGATCGTGGAAGGCTGTGCCTGGTGGAAGCAGTTATAAGGTATATAAAAGATATAAGGGACGGGACCCCCTTTTCTGGTGAGAATCGGCTGAGTGGAACTGCAGGTCCATCTCGTGGTTTACTGAGACGGCTGTCTCTTACCAGGATGGAAGGGCTCTCCCGATCCAGTGAGTGGTGAGTAACGGCAAGTCTCACTGTGAAGCTGAAAGCGTTCTGCCAAGTTTGCTTTCAGTTTGTTTGTGTTTATTATGAAATAAAGGGACCTTTTTATACAGAACCTCTGGTGTGGAGTTATTTGAGGATCCTCCCTTTGATTTCATTGGACATAATTTCACAAAACACATCCTTAGACCCCAGAAGGTAAAGGTCTGAGACTAGGTCGTCACATTTCCTGGGGGGTCCGAAACTCTTGCATGCCGCTGTATACAGAATGAAAACTGTGGAAAACCCAACGTAACGAGGTTACAGAGCCTAGGAGCTCACAAACCATAGACTCCAGGAAGGTGATTCAAACCGGAAGGCACACTTTACCTTAACTCCCACAGAGAAGAATGAAGACTGCTATTTACTCTGAAAATGTGCTTTCCGTTTAATTTCTGACAAATCCATCTCAAAAGCTGTCATCATCCTGAACAGCTCCGCCTATCAGCATGTCGAAAGGCCTGTAAATCCTTCTACATATAGGTATTCACACACAGTTCTATCCCCCGAAGGGTGCTTTTAGACGGCGAGCACACGCGAACCACAGTAATTGAAAGGCTGTTTTAAATAACACAATGGAGGTGCTCATCACTGTTTCTAGAAGAAGACGGCAAGGGTTTTTTTTTTCTTCAATCGGATTTCAACTGCTGCCAAAGATTAATGTCATTCTGAGTCAAATAGCAGCAAACCTCAATCAAGCAACTATAGCGCTAAAGTGCAAAGCTTAAATGCAGTCAGCTGTCCAAACACTGCTTGTACAGAACCCATCAATAGATGCTGTAAGCCTTCGTAGCTTCTTGGAAAGTAGGACACATCCATAGTATTGACTGGGAGGCTGTTTAAGAGCGGCATGTTTTCATTTCACAAGTTGCTGCAAAACTGAGGCCTTGATAAGTGTAAATCACTGTAAAAAAAAAAAAGCTGTAAATCACGTCAATCTAGATAAAGTTATTTAATTGATTTCCAAGACTTGTTTAAAGATTGAAATAATAATTTCACTCTGCGGCTTCATTAGACTTTTCTTCTTCCGCCATGATTTTCACATGGGTTGCTGAGCAAAGTTATGCTGCATTCCGTTTGAACTGGGATGTTGGATTTTCCGAAATCCGAGTAGGAAATTTCGACTCAATTTCCCCCCACGAGTGAGATTTCCTACCTGGAAAGTCATGAGAGACCTCACCAATCCTCATCAATCCCGAATTCCAAATCCAAGATGGCCACACCACACATCTATACTGTTACTTCCATGCCATCAGCACAAGAACTGCACATGAGCAGCTGCACACAACCCTAAGTTCATAATCTGCAAAGCCAGGTGGTGTAAAGCATGCTGCCAATGGGCTCTGAAGCAGTGTAAGCATGTTCTCTGGAGCGATGAATCACTAGCTGGCAGTCTGATGGAAGAAAATGGGTTTGGAAGAAGCAAGAAGGAGGAGAATTATCCAACATTAAACATCTGCATCAGCAAAACTACACAAACTTATATGTGAACGTAACTGGTGATCAATCCTGCAATGGGTTTTTGGCCTATAGCTGCTTGACATCCATGATACTGGTTGGATTCCTTGCATGCACAGCTCTTCTTAGGTTCCTCCACGACATTTCTACTGGGTTAGGGTCTGGACTTTGTCTTGGCCGTTCCAAAATGTTTCCTGATTTAACCATTTCTATGTAGTCTTACTGTAGAATGTAGAATTTGCTGTGGAATTTGCTGGTGCCATCCAGAATTCATAGGTGAAGCTATGATGGTGAGCTGTTCTGGTCTCAATGCAGCAAAGCAGCAGCAAACCTTGATACTGCCACCCCCATGCTTCACAGTTGGGATGAGGTTCTTATGTTGGCGTTTTTTCGCCAAGCAACACTTCTGTTTTCTATTAGAGACGGGCAGCAGTGCTCTTTTTGTAGAGTAGTGGCTTCTGCTTTGCTATCCTGCCATGCACACCCCTCTTGTTTAGTGTTTGCCTGATGGGGGACTCATGAAAATGGAAATTTCTCAATGCAAGAAAGGCCTGTAGGTCCTAATATGTTATTCTGGGCTGTTCCACCAGACTGTTTCTGCTAGTCTCTCTTTAAACACATTCCTGAGAAAGGTAATATGAATGGGCGGGGCTAAACTGTGGCACTCTGAATTGGCAGAAACTGACTTCAGATCGGACTTTTTCACATTTTGTTATAATTTATTTTCAAATGTATTAAAAAAAACTAAATTTGCACATGGACATAAGTATTCAGAGAGTTTGCTATGGCCCTTGAAATTTGATACCAGGGGAATCTTATTTTTCTTTGTCATCTTTGAGATAATTCTACACTCCTTCGACAATTCAGTTGATCGGACACGATTTGGAAAGACACACTCCTGTCTATATAAGATCTCACAGCTGGCATCAAATACCAAGACTTGAGGAGGAAAGAACTGCCTGGAGAGCTCAGAGGCAGGGTTGTGTGGAGGTCCAGATCCAGAGAAGGCCGTATGAATATTTCTGCTGCACTGAAAGTTCCCAAGTGCATAGTGGTCAGGACCAGGACTCCTCTTTTTTTTTGGCCTCAATTCTAAGCATCATGTCTGGAGGAGGCAAAACCAAGCACTGCTCATCACAAGCCAAAAAAACACCCCTACAGTGAAGCATGGTGGTGGAAGCATCATGCTGTGGTGGTGTTTTTCAGCAGCTGACGGGGGGACTGGTCAGGGTTGAGGGAAAGCTACAGAGATATTCTTACATTTGCATTTAAGGCATTTAGCAGACGTTCTTCTCCAGAGCGACTTACAAAAGTGCTTTGCTATTTACCCAAGAAAAACCTCAGCTAGACTGAAAAGGCTAAGATCTTCGTTTAGACTCTACTAAACACAAATCTATAAGGAGACCACTCTGCTATTCACCCAAGTACTCTCAGAAGAGGAGGGTCTTCAGTCTGGGTTTGAAGACAGCGAGTGTTGGTCTCTGCTGGTCGGACACCCAGGGGAAGTTCGTTCCACCACTTCGGTGCAGGACAGTAAAAAGCCTGGACGCTCGTCTTCCGTGGATCTTAAAGGATGGCGGGTCAAGCCGAGCCGTACTTGAAGCTGGAAGGGCTCTTGGTGCAGATCGGCTTTTGACCATTGCCATCAAGTACGGAGGGGCTGGCTGGTCCAGTCTTGGCTTTGTAGGCCAGAGTCAGGGGGTTGGGTCTGATGGTGCACAGAGGGAGACCAGCCAGAAGAGAGCTGCAGTGGTCAAGTCTTGAAGTGACGAGAGACTGAACGTCTGAGTACCTGGGCGGCTCTCGAGAGAAGAAGGGTCGAATTCTCTGGATGTTACTGAATAACAAGACACTGACGCTGACTTAGGGACACTTAGTGGCCCAGCCAGAGCCCTGATTTGAACCCAATCCAACCTGACCGAGCTTCCATATATCTGCAGGAAAGAAAGGCCTGAAGCCACACCTGGGTTTGGGGATTTTCTGCCAAAGACGACTGCCAGAACTGCATGCATTGTATGTAAATCAGTCTGTTCTTTTGACATCAGAGAAACAATGATCTCAAAGCCGGCTGTTCCTGCTTAGTTTCCATATATGGGCGCTCTCTATGGACTGGGGAGTAAATTCACACAAAAAAAAAAACAACAAGAAGGAATTCAGTTTTCCACGATAAAGTATTGAAGTTTAAGTCTTGAAGCTCTTTAAGGTTTCAATGTTGGAAATATAAGACATTTTTTTGCAGGCAGACATGCAGCCAGCGATTTAATTTAATATCAGCTTAATTTTACGGACGCCTCTGCATTCAGTTTAAGTTTTCCAATTATTTCAGGAGTATGGAGGTTACATTAGCGAGAGAACTTTCCGTGAATTAAGGAGCAGAATAAATGAATTAGATTAGACTGCTAAAATTGAGGCCTTTCCTTTTTACAGACAAAAGGCCTTTTTTTATAACAGTAGTGGTTTCAAATATCGGCTTCTGTGTCCTGAGGAGGGTTTCTGTTCGTCTTGTGGATCTGGCCTCGACTGGCAAGGCTTGTCTAAAAGAATGCTGAAAGAAAGACTAGGCAAAGACCCATTCCTCAGTTTCATTCCTCAGAAAGCCCTCTCCAATCTCTCGCTGAAAAACTACACTAATGAGCCAAAACACGGCTATTTATCACCAGTTACCCACAAACCTTTACTACAACACCCAACACGCTGCTAAAACCAACTCCAGCCCTCCCAGGCATGGACTCCACGAGACCTCTGAAGGGTTCCTATGGTACCTGGCAGCAAGATGTGAGCAGCAGATCATTTAAAGAGCTGCCTGGTTTTAGCAGAGTTTTCTCTCTTTAGCAGAGGCTATGATCAGATCCCTCAAAACACATTAGGAGGTGGTTTGAGTGATCCGATCCGACGGCAGATCCTTCAAGAGCCTGCTTACACCTGGTATTAGCAGAGTTTTGGTGATCGGATCACATTGGAATTTCACTCGACTGAATGAGAAGCAAGATGTAAACACCCCCAAGAAGCATTGTGATTGGACTTTGATTGGATTACTCAAACCACATTCAGAAGATGCACTAAGATGTTAGCAGCAGTTTGGATTTTACTTATCCCCATAAAAATCCAGGAGTAAACACCTCCAAGACGCAATGTGATTGGACAACAATCCAATCCGTTCTGATGGCACCAAGATGTTAGCAGCAGATCCTTTAAGAGCCTCCCTATACCTGGTATTAGCAGTGATTTTGGGGATTGGACCACATTCGAATTTCACTCGACTGAATGAGAAGCCAGATGTAAACACCCCCAAGATGCATTGTGATTGGACTACAATCCAATCCGATCTGATGGCACCAAGATGTTAGCAGCAGATCCTTTAAGAGCCTCCCTATACCTGGTATTAGCAGAGTTTTGGTGATCGGATCACATTGGAATTTCACTCGACTGAATGAGAAGCTCGAAGCCCCCCCAGAAGTCCAGCCCAAATGTCTCGAGATCTCCTTCCTTGCCTCAGCTAGCGTGGTCCGCACTTCTCAAAGTTGACGAATGCATCCATTAGAACGGGTGTCCACAAACATTTGGACACATAGCATACAAGTTATTTTACCTGGGTTTAGGTATGGAGGTGTTCCACAGGTGCTGCAAAGGACCCCATGTCCATGTCTTATGTCCTATTTCCCCCATGTCTGGCATTAGGCAGCATGGCGCCGAATTATACACAACCTCTACCTGACAAGGGGGGCGGGGGTCTGGACACATGTCGAATGCATCCATTAGAACAGGTGTCCACAAACATTTGGACACATACCGTACAAGTTATTTTACCTGGGTTTAGGTGCGGAGGTATTCCACAGGTGCTGCATAGGACCGAGACCAGGGCAACACCTTCATCTCTTTGTTCTGCCCCTCAAACCATTCCCTCAGCAACATGTGCGGAGTGTGGCTACCGGTGGTCATGGCAATGAGTCGCACACCTGACACCACCGCTAAAGGTGTAATTAAGACCGAGACTTTAATTAGCACAATCAGGTGTGTTAATGACGGGTTGCAACAAAAGGTTGAACCCGTTTGGTGGTCCTTTGACAGCTGCATCCGCACTTCGTGAAAAGAGTCAGGAATAAACAGCATAGCTTTTCACGAGCGCGGAGAGAGAGGGGGGATCCATGGCGGGCTCAGGAGGTTGGTTGTTAATTTTTTTGGTATGCGAGAGATCCTAATTACTTGTGTGCGCAGCGCTGAAGCAATTACTGAGTGTGTATGACCGGCCAGAGTAATGACACTCTAATAAGAGTGGCGTGAACTGATTGGCTGGCTCAGTAAATACGGACAAAAGAAACGAGCGCATTTTTAAACAAGTAACAAATAACAGTCTGGCGGTTAACTCTTTAACCACTCTCACAGGATCTGTTGTTACTTCCCTTAACGGGGCTCTATTCGAGCAGACGAATCTGTAATTAACGCAATCACAGTCATTGTTGAAGACTAATTGCAAAGCTAACTCTTCCTGAAATGACCTCCAGATTTCTGAAGTAATTAAGCTGCATTAACTGAACTGGCAGAGCAGTGAATAACCAGGAGCTGATCTATTAAACGGTGTTCTTAAGAGAATGCAGTGATTGCGTAAGTGAGGGTGATTGCTTATGTGATATTCCAGGTGGTTGCTATGGTGTTGTTAAGTGATTGTAATGCTAAGGAAGCGTTTCTAGTGGTGCCTGTGATTTTCCAGGTTGTTGCTATGTTGCTGTTAAGTGATTGTAATGCTAAGGAAATGTATTTGGTGGTTGCTGTGATATTCCAGGTGGTTCCTATGGTGTTGCTAATTGATTGTAATGCTAAGGAAGTGTTTCTGGTCGTGCCTGTGATATTCCAGGTGGTTCCTATGGTGTTTCTGGCCATGCCTGTAATATTCCAGGTGGTTGCTATGGTGTTGTTAAGTGATTGTAATGCTAAGGAAGTGTTTCTGGTGGTGCCTGTGATTTTCCAGGTTGTTGCTATGTTGCTGTTGAGTGATTGTAATGCTAAGGAAGTGTCTTTGGTGGTTGCTTTGATATTCCAGGTGGTTCCTATGGTGTTGCTAAGTGGTTCCTATGGTGTTGCTAATTGATTGTAGTGCTAAGGAAGTGTTTCTGGTCGTGCCTGTGATATTCCAGGTGGTTCCTATGGTGTTTCTGGCCATGCCTGTGATATTCCAGGTGGTTGCTATGGTGTTGTTAAGTGGTTGTAATGCTAATGAAGCGTCTTTGGTGATTGCTGTGATATTCCAGGTGGTTGCTATGGTGTTGTTAAGTGATTGTAATGCTAAGGAAGCGTTTCTGGTGGTGCCTGTGATTTTCCAGGTTGTTGCTATGTTGCTGTTGAGTGATTGTAATGCTAAGGAAGTGTCTTTGGTGGTTGCTGTGATATTCCAAGTGGTTCCTATGGTGTTGCTAAGTGGTTCCTATGGTGTTGCTAATTGATTGTAGTGCTAAGGAAGTGTTTCTGGTCATGCCTGTGATATTCCAGGTGGTTCCTATGGTGTTTCTGGCCGTGCCTGTGATATTGCAGGTGGTTGCTATGGTGTTGTTAAGTGGTTGTAATGCTAATAAAGCGTCTTTGGTGATTGCTGTGATATTCCAGGTGATTCCTATGGTGTTGTTAAGTGATTGTAATGCTAAGTAAGCATTTCTGGTGGTGCCTGTGATATTCTAGGTGGTTGCTATGGTATTCCTAAGTAGTTGTAATGCTAAGGAAGTGACATTGGTGGTTACTGTGATTTTCCAGGTGATTGCTATGGTGTTGCTAATTGATTGTAATGCTAAGGAGGCATCTTTGGTGATTGCTGTGATTTTCAAGGTGGTTCCTATGGTGTTGCTAAGTGATTGTAATGCTAAGGAAGCGTCTTTAATGGTTGCTGTGATTTTCCAGGTGGTTCCTATAGTGTTGCTAAGTGGTTGTAATGCTACAGAATTGACTTTAATGATTGCTGTGGTTTTCCAAGTGGTTCCTGTGGTGTTGCTAAGTGGTTGTAATGCTAAGGAAGCATCTTTGGTGGTTGCTGAGATATTCCAGGTGGTTCCTATGGTGTTGCTAAGTGGTTGTAAGGCTAAGGAAGCGTCTTTGATGGTTGCTGTGATATTCCAGGTTGGTCTTATTGGTGTTGCTAAGTGCTTGTCCTAAATGGCATCCCAGGTGGTTGCTTCAATGTTGCTAAGTGACTGCTGTGGTATCTCTGACGGTTGTTAGGGTATTATAGGCTAGGGTGCTGTGCTATTCCAGGTGCTGCATCTCCTATACTGTGACATACAAAAACAGCTGGTAACTCAGCTGGTAACTTACAAGGCTGCTATTAATAATTAAAAAAAACCCAATGTGGTCAATCAGTTGGTCAACTGTAAAGATTAAGTGATGGACACTTTACCTGAGGGGTAATTATCTCTTAGGGTTCTTAGGGGTCTTTTATATAATACAAAACACCTGGCATTTTCTACTAGAAAATATGTCCACTGTAGTCATAACAAGTCATTTTAGATCATTTCTATTGGTGTGTTCATCGTGGCATGCTCAGACAATGTGAAGAGCATCTGCTGCTTTTAAATGATGTAAAAACAAACAAACAAATGAATTAATTAAACAGAAAAAACAAGAGAGTTCAGGTTCAAACCGCAGCAATGTCTGAAGCAGAAATGGCTTCACCCGAGTAAATGAATGCAGCACACGAGCTGTATTTTGGCTCCTGTACCTTGAGAAGGGCTTTTTGTTTTGGTCTTGTGGAGTTACAATCTGGCCGCGATTGGCAGGGTTCATGCAGTCAGCAGTCCGGGGTGTCGTGGGTCGTCAGGCTCATGTAAATGTATTAGCATAAAAAAAAAAGAAGAACCCGGCAGCCTGTTAAAACAACAGATGCTCAAAAGCAGGATCTAATTTCCTAAACTGGCGACAGATCAATAATACTCTGCTAAAGTTAGAGTACATATAGTCATGTAGGAAACAACACCTCAGCTAGTCTCAGTGGCGCAGGGTGGAACGGGTTTCAGGGGGGAAATGATTGGCTTATTCAAGCTCCACCCACAAATGCGCCCTTTAGTAATACCTGTTGTGAAGTTGGACAAGTTTTAGCAGGGTGGAAGTGGATTACTGGCATCATGCAAAACAAGTTCATCATTTAATTATTATTATTATAATAAATGGTGTCCCTGGTGGTCCCAGGCTTGGGTGTTGATAAGTGGTTGCTATGGTGTTGCGGACGTTTCCTATGGAGTTGCTAAGTGGTTGTTCAAATGGTGTACCGGTGGTTGCTTGGTTGTTGGCAAGTGGTTGCTATGGTATCTCTGGTGGTTGCTGTGATACTGCAGATGCTTCCTATGGAGTTGCTAAGTGGTTGTTCAAATGGTGTCCCAGGTGGTTGCTATGGTATCTCTGGTGGTTGCTGTAATATTGCAGACACTTTCTATGTTGTTGGTTAGTGGCTGTTCAATTGTTGTCCCAGGTGGTTGCTTGGGTGTTGGTAAGTGGTTGCTATGGTATCTCTGGTGGTAGCTGTGATATTACAGATGCTTCCTATGATTTTGCTAAGTGGTTGTTCAAATGGTGTCCCGGTGGTTGCTTGGATGTTGGCAAGTGGTTGCTATAGTATCTCTGGTGGTTGCTGTGATACTGCAGATGCTTCCTATGGAGTTGCTAAGTGGTTGTTCAAATGGTGTCCCAGGTGGTTGCTATGGTATCTCTGGTGGTTGCTGTAATATTGCAGACACTTTCTATGTTGTTGATTAGTGGCTGTTCAATTGTTGTCCCAGGTGGTTGCTTGGGTGTTGGTAAGTGGTTGCTATGGTATCTCTGGTGGTAGCTGTGATATTACAGATGCTTCCAATGATTTTGCTAAGTGGTTGTTCAAATGGTGTCCCGGTGGTTGCTTGGATGTTGGCAAGTGGTTGCTATAGTATCTCTGGTGGTTGCTGTGATACTGCAGATGCTTCCTATAGATTTGCTAAGTGGTTGTTCAAATGGTGTCCCAGGTGGTTGCTATGGTATCTCTGGTGGTTGCTGTAATATTGCAGACACTTTCTATGTTGTTGGTTAGTGGCTGTTCAATTGTTGTCCCAGGTGGTTGCTTGGGTGTTGGTAAGTGGTTGCTATGGTATCTCTGGTGGTAGCTGTGATATTACAGATGCTTCCTATGATTTTGCTAAGTGGTTGTTCAAATGGTGTCCCGGTGGTTGCTTGGATGTTGGCAAGTGGTTGCTATAGTATCTCTGGTGGTTGCTGTGATACTGCAGATGCTTCCTATGGAGTTGCTAAGTGGTTGTTCAAATGGTGTCCCAGGTGGTTGCTATGGTATCTCTGGTGGTTGCTGTAATATTGCAGACACTTTCTATGTTGTTGATTAGTGGCTGTTCAATTGTTGTCCCAGGTGGTTGCTTGGGTGTTGGTAAGTGGTTGCTATGGTATCTCTGGTGGTAGCTGTGATATTACAGATGCTTCCTATGATTTTGCTAAGTGGTTGTTCAAATGGTGTCCCGGTGGTTGCTTGGATGTTGGCAAGTGGTTGCTATAGTATCTCTGGTGGTTGCTGTGATACTGCAGATGCTTCCTATGGAGTTGCTAAGTGGTTGTTCAAATGGTGTCCCAGGTGGTTGCTATGGTATCTCTGGTGGTTGCTGTAATATTGCAGACACTTTGTTGTTGTTGGTTATTGGCTGTTCAATTGTTGTCCCAGGTGGTTGCTTGGGTGTTGGTAAGTGGTTGCTATGGTATCTCTGGTGGTAGCTGTGATATTACAGATGCTTCCTATGATTTGCTAAGTGGTTGTTTAAATGGTGTCCTGGCTGTTCAAATGGCGTCACAGGTGTGCTTGGATGTTGGCAAGTGGTTGCTATGGTATCTCTGGTGGTTGCTGTGATACTGCAGACGCTTCCTATGGAGTTGCTAAGTGGTTGTTCAAACAGTGTCCCAGGTGGTTGCTTGGGTGTTGGTTAGTGGATTCTATGGTATGTCTGGTGGTTACTGTGATATTGCAGACACTTTCTATGGTGTTGCTAAGTGGTTGTTCAAATGGCGCCCAGGTGGTTGCTTGGGTGTTGCCAGCTGGTATTCTTATTCTGTATGACATGCAATAAGCAGCTGTTACAGGACTGCTGGTAATGAAATGGTGACTTTACAGAAGGACAAAAAAAGAGCATCCAGCTGGTCAAACCGTGAATATTTAGAGATACACACTTCAGTTTTAAACTTTTTAAACGAGTTTTAAACGCATCCAGTTTGTTCCTTGAAATAAAATTCCGACACATGTTTGCTTCAGCAGTGCTTCAAAATATCACAACACATTTACCACAATAGTGAGCCGATATTGAAGGATATGAAGGACAGCAGCGTTTTCCATTCCAAACTCGATATGGTGTTAGACCATGACATTTACCAGCCGATTTCAATAAGCTTTGATTTTCTATACAAGACAGTACAGACTACACTGTGCTCCCGCCACTCAACTCAACGGCATATTTCCACAGATGCCGACTTCATCTAAGATTCATAACAGCAAGGCCGCGATATCTTCGGAGCACTGAAGCCAGTGACAAAACGTACCCCAGAGGGATGAGTTCAAACCCTACGCAACGCGCCACTGGCAATCCATTCAGAGACTTTGTCTTTGTCCCCTTTAACAGCACTACACATTCAAAATGCAATTTACATCGCTATGGAAACGCTTTGTATTGATTTGCTTCATTAGAGGAACAATAAAAGGTAGCTGATGTGTGAAGTGTATTTCTATTGGTGTGTTTGCTTGTTCCAAACGCTAATTTGTTGCATGAATGGAAAAACCCAATGGATTTTTTGCCATTGCCAGATGGTGGTCTTTACAAGTCATATGTAATATGGATGTTTTTTGAGCCAGGAAGCTTTGTTTAGGGGCTTCAGCGCCCATTAGCACCTACAGGCCTGCTGATTTCTAGTCAGTACAAGAAACTGGACTGTAGTTCATTTGGAGCCCTGTTTAATTTGGACTTTCTGTAAGTGATTCCCAAGCTGATGTAACGCCCCAGGCCTCAGGCTGTGATATTACAGATGCTTCCTATGGTGTTGCTAAGTGGCTGTACAAATGCCATCCCAAGTGGTTGCTTGGGTGTTCGTAAGAGGTTGCTATGGTGTCTCTGCTGGTAGCTGTGATATTACAGATGCTTCCTATGGTGTTGCTAAGTGGCTGTACAAATGGCGTCCCAAGTGGTTGCTTGGGTGTTCGTAAGTGGTTGCTATGGTATCTCTGGTCATTGCTATGAGATTACAGATGCTTCCTATGGTGTTGCTAAGTGGCTGTACAAATGGCGTCCCAAGTGGTTGCTTGGGTGTTCGTAAGTGGTTGCTATGGTATCTCTGGTCATTGCTATGAGATTACAGATGCTTCCTATGGTGTTGCTAAGTGGCTGTACAAATGCCGTCCCAAGTGGTTGCTTGGGTGTTCGTAAGAGGTTGCTATGGTGTCTCTGCTGGTAGCTGTCATATTACAGATGCTTCCTATGGTGTTGCTAAGTGGTTGTTCAAATGGTGTCCCAGGTGGTTGTATGACTGTTGGTAAGTGGTTGCTATGGTATCTCTGGTGGTAGCTGTGATATTACAGATGCTTCCTATGATTTTGCTAAGTGGCTGTTCAAATGCCGTCCCAGGTGGTTGCTTGGGTGTTGGTAAGCGGTTGCTATGATATTACAGATGCTTCTGTGTTTATGAGCGTATATTGTTACCACAACGTTACCATTTGCTTCCGTTCGCCACCACTGTGAACAATTCGGACCCCGTAGGTGTCTCTAGAATGGGGCGTTTCACACCAAACCTATCTAAATGAGTTTGTTTAAATCTCAGAAATTAAAATAGCAATATAAACCCCCCCAAAAATAACCCTTCCCCCAATAACCCCCCCAAAATAATCTTCCACTCAATAATAAGTTATGACATAGAATAATAAAATAACTTATTTGTTTTATATTCAGCTCTAATCATCAGCATTAACACAATAAATCCCCTGCGAATGCTTTATGATATATTGATTTATGTGTGGATGATACTAAACTTGGGTGTTCAGTGAAGCGTTCAGCAAAGTTTACCGCAGAAATATGATATCTAATATTACAGAAGCTTCCTATGGTGTTGCTAAGTAGTTGTTTAAATGGCATCCCAGGTGGTTGCTATGATATTACAGATGCTTCCTACGTTGTTGCTTAGTGGTTGTTCAAATGGCGTCAAAGGTGGTTGCTTGGGTGTTAAGTGGTTGCTATGGTATCTCTGGTGGTAGCTGTGATATTACAGATGCTTCCTATGATTTTGCTAAGTGGCTGTTCAAATGGTATCCCAGGTGGTTGCTTGGGTGTTGGTAAGTGGTTGCTATGGTATCTCTGGTGGTAGCTGTGATATTACAGATGCTTCCTATGATTTTGCTAAGTGGCTGTTCAAATGGTGTCCCAGGTGGTTGCTTGGGTGTTGGTTGGTGGTTTCTATGGCATCTCTGGTGGTTTGTGTGATATTGCAGACACTTTCTATGGTGTTGCTAAGTAGCTGTTCAAATGGCGCCCAGGTGGTTATAATAATAATATAATAACCCCACTTTTACTTAGTATAGAGTTCTAGAGTTCTTTCACTCAATAATAAGTTATTATATTTAGCTCTAATCATCAGCATTAACACAATAAAGCCCATGGGAATGCATTATGATATATTAATTTATGTGTGTATGATACTAAACTTGGGTGTTCAGTGAAGTTTACCGCAGAAATATGATAAAATGCAAAAAGTTTAAAGCAGAAATATGATAAAACACTCCTCCACAATCACCAAAATCACTCCCCACACCTCTTTAAGAACGGTCTGGGCGTGGTCTCAATATTCTAATTTCTAATGACTGTGCATAACTAAATGCCCTCTATCACTGCCGAACCAACTTTGTAGGTTACCATGGCAACGCAACGTCTTGAGGTGCTGCGTTGTTTTTTGTTTTTTTTTTTAGCTTTTTTTAAACTGCAGTTCTGATATCTGGAACCCAATTACCAGCCATGACTGGGGGAGCTGCTACCAACACCGTCGCCCCATGCTACAGTGCTATGACCTTCAGTCCGTTAACAGTGCCATCGTATATACATGAGCTAAAGCTACCCTTGTTAGGAAGCTGGTACTGCTGCTCCAGTGCAACTGTGTGGTGCTACTAATGGTTCTTTAAGTGATGCCATAAAAGAACCACTTTTGGTTCCGTAAAGAACCGCACATCCACCCCCAGCTACGGTACTATGGCCTGTATATATATATATATATATATATATATATATATATATATATATATATATATATATATATATATATATATGAGCTAAAGCTACCCTTGTTAAAAAGCTGGTGGTGCTGCACTGGTGCAACTGTGTGGTGCTACTAATGGTTCTTTGAGTGATGCCACTTTTGGTTCCGTAAAGAACCGCACACCCACCCCCAGCTAAGGTGCTACGGCCTTCAGTCTGTAAACAGGGCCATCGTATATGAGCTGAAGCTACCCTTGTAAGGAAGCTGGTGCTGCTGCTCCAGTGCAACTGTGTGGTGCTACCAAAGGTTCTTTGAGTGATGCTATAGAAGAACCACGCTTGGTTCCGTAAAGAACCATGATTGTCTCAGAGACGTGGGAGTGGGTCTTCTATGGCATCGCTTCAACGTTTGCTTCGGTTTGCAGCAACGTCCCTCGTTTAGTGTGTCTCCGATCTCCAACACTTCAGTCCACCCCAAAACTATTGGGGTAGTGTCTACAGAAACTCAGACTCTGCTGGTAGGGTTTCATACAGTTCAGTGGCTGGACTTCTATGGCATCGGTCAAAAAACTTTTGGTAGCACCTTAGTGTGATAAATGCACTCAGACACTAAATACAGTGGCCACATTTTTCTTTCCAACCTGAGGCGACATCAGAAACAACAACAGAAACAGTAGGTAATTAGTCTTGTAATTTTCTCAGAGGACAGCAGAGAAAACCACAGCCATGGCTGATCTGGAAGGGAATAAAGTCACAGAGGAGCTCCAGTGAATTGGGGAATTACCCCAGGACCCATGTAGGTCTAATCCCGTCTGAGTAGGGCTTAAAACACACAAGTCCTCATCGTTCTCCGTTTTCCTAATAATGAAGATCTGCTGTTTTGTTGGATGGTGTTTGGCCGACGGTTATTCTTCAGGACCTGCTAAACCTTCGAAAACAACTGCCAACATCAGAATTGTCTGGTTGGCGTTTTGAACACGTCCCACTTGGCATTAAAGGGTCAAATATGCAGGAACATAAATATGCTAGTCTAAGGAAAGACTTGGAGGCTCTGGAGAACTTGTAGAGGTTCTCAGCAGACTGTGTTCTTCACACTGTCTCACTGACTTCTCCAGGTTTTTGAAGATCTCACACACAGGGTTACAAAAATATGCAGGAACGTCTCCCATCTCACTCGTTTAGGGTGTCTCCAATCACCCAGTACTTCCATCCACCGCAAAACGCTGGAGAAGGGATAGTGTGAAGACCACAGTCTGCTGATAACCTCTACTCGTCAGGCAGAGCATCCAAGTCTTTCCTTAGACTTGCTTATACTAGCATTCGTAGTCAGACCAATAGCGGACCACCAATGTGCACGCAGTGTTACCAACTATTTAGCAACTTTTCCGACCCCTCTAGCGACTTTTTTTTTTTTTTTTTTTAGAGCGACTACCGACAAATCTAGCGACTGGTGTTACCGGAGACTTTTGGAGACTCTGAGGTGAACACACACACACACACACACACACACACACACACACATATGTCCTTCAGCTACTGTCCTTAGCGGAGGGTGCTGTCATGAGCCCCGTCCCACAGCACTCACAGTGCTCGGTTTCACAGTCAGAGCAGACCCTCACCACTCCATGTCCACACTGCAAATGAACTGAGCATGCCCAAAGCCACCGCTGACCCCGGCCTCTGATTTCAGAGTGGGATGTAAATATAAATGTGTCTTCAGAGAGACGCGAACAGAAATCACTGCATTTAACTAACTTCCACAGGTTCAGTCACTATCACAATCACAATCAGAATCTCTTTATTTCGCCACGTATGCTACACCTACAAGGAATTTTACTTGGTGTTCAAGTATGACGTGTCACAAACAAACAGACTGTTATCAAGTATTACACTAAGAGACAGAAAAATGCACTAAACAATAAATAGAATAAAACAAATATTATATATTTGAATAAAATAAATATGAAATATAATATAAAAAATTGAAAACCGTTTTTAAAAAAGTACCAAAAGTAATAAAGAGCTATATATATCATTTTATATATATATAACATTTGCATATAACATTTTGTTATATATATATATATATATATATATATATATATATATATATATATATAACATTTGCACTATAATGAATTTAATTCTTAGTATATGTTATATATATATATATATATATATATATATATATATATATATATATAAACATATACTAAGAATTAAATTCATTATAGTGCAAATGTTATATATATATATATATAACAAAATGTTATATGCAAATGTTATATATATATAAAATGATGTTATATATATATAAAATTTAATTCTTAGTATATGTTTTTATATATATATATATATATATATATAAACATATACTAAGAATTAAATTCATTATAGTGCAAATGTTATGCATGTTAAAAAAAAAACTTTGCCAAAGTTTATCTTTATATATACATACACATTTCTCTTTATATAAACATATACTGAGAATTAACATGATTATATTGCAAATGTTATGCATCTGAATAAAAAAAAAAATTTAAAAAAAAAACATACAAAAAAGTTTTTCTTTTAAGGTCACTTTGCCGCTCCCAAGCCCGGATACAAGAAGTTCCACCAAACATTTACAACAGTCTGGATTAAAATTGATATGCTAACATTTATCAACATCTATATTGATAAAAGTGATTTCTAAAAATTTATGTAGATTTATGTAATTTACGTAAAAATTATTTATGTAATTTACGTAAAAAAGATTCATGTAATGTGGGTCTAGACGAAGCATTAAAGTCATGAAGTTATTTTGAGAAGTGATGACCTATTTCAAAGGCAAAACAGGAGAAGTTAATTTGTAGTTCTAACATATTTAGGCAATTATGCAAATTTGGACAATTATGCATTTGCATATGCAATCACTTGTAGCGTCTTTTAGGACATTCAATAGCTACTTTCCTTACTGAGGAGTTGGCAACACTGTGTGCACGTGAGCATCGCTGTACAGTCAACAAGAGGAGCTCAATACATGAGCAGGCAGGAATCTCAAGGAGAATCCATACCCTGACAACAGCACAACAGAACCAAGGTCAGAGCATAGAGAACTACCAATCCGTGGAAACGCTGGCTATGAATGGGTTAGAGAAGACTTTGAACCCGTAGTAGAGACCCTGCTAGCACTGTTGCATACAAAGGCTCCTCTAAAGAGCTCAGTCACACACTTTGGAGATTGGCCGGCTTTCACCGCATTTGAAGGATTGTGGGTGTTTTTCCATTTCTCAGAAGAATTCTACAAAACAGTACGGCCTTCATGGACAGACACGCTGTTAGCGCCTTGCATTAGCATATGATTAATATCCAGTCAGTACACTATATGTCCAAAGGTTTGTGGACACCCCTGCTAAAAATAAAGGTGCTAAAAGTTGGCTAAAAGTACAATGCCATAGAAGGACCACTCCATCCAAAGAACCATCTTTACGAACCATCTTAAAGGTTACAGCCAAGTACAGCCAACAGAATAAGACTATCTGGTGCAGATACATCGACATGAACCTATCAGCATCATGCTGCCTAACAATGCCAGGTGTGGGCTAGTAGAGGGGTATAAAGCCCCCCAGCATTGAGGAGCTGTGGAGCAGTGAAAGAACTGCGTTCTCTGGAAGGATGAATGGATGAATGATGGATACTCTTGTCGCTGAATGCAATCAAATCCTTACAGCAGTAAAAACTCTTTCTCCCTGGACAGTAGAGAGTCCAGTTACTCCAACAAAAGCAGGATCAAGTCTTTTTTAATACCCTTGATTTCAGATGTGACAACAAATGAGCATGTGTCCCAATACTTTTGTCATTTAGATTGTGTATCTGGATATATTTTTAAGTAAAATCCACTTAAATGAAATTGAAATGATTGGAGTAATATTATAAGATTAATGAATAGTAATTAGTAATAATTAGTTGGGTAGTCTGTGCTCTCTCCAGGTGCGTACATGGCGCTCGGTCTCCTCATCACTCCTAAGCAAGGTTGGTCGGCACTGGCATCTGTTAGCTGGTGTGGTGGAGCTGGGGACCTGGTGATTTCCTCCAAGAGTCTCGGCTGCCCGAAAAGAGGCGGTGGCTGGCTTTGCATGTATTGGTGGAGACATGTGTTAAGTCCTTGGCCTCCTAGTGTCGGGAGCATTGCTAGTGATAAGGGGAGCTACGACTGGGGGTCCCAAATTGGGGGGAAAAAATAACATTTGGATGATGACTACGCCACGGTTTCGCATTCGGTTAGGAAACACTTTGAGAAGTTATGAACGGATGCTACGAATGGATGGACAGGTCATTTCATTGCCATTTAAAACGAGCCACATTCAGAACACAGAGAAGCTAGCTAAGTTTAATACGGTGGTTTTCCAATCATACCTATAAACAGATTACAAATTCAAGACTGTGTCCAATCAGAAGCACACCTAACAGAGCTACGCGAGTGTGGCTGCCGGTAATTGCTGTACCAGCTGAGTCAGATGTGCCAAGCCTCAGACCCTTGGCCCCTTATGGCAGATCATTGACCAAGTAATGACCAGAACACTAGAGGCCTAAGCAGACCGCATCCTAACGATCCAATCATTGTCTCTTGCCTGTTGAGAGGCACCAGGACTTGAGCTGCAGATGCTTCACTAACCAGCTTATCTGATTTCAATTGTGGCGCCAAGACACTGGGCTTTGGGGCGATTTCCTCCAGTGTTGAGGAAAACAGGGCCCACAAGCCATATAGCACTGAGGAACATGGAAGTTGAGTGAATGGAACTTGAATATTAGACCTACATGGTTGGAGAGGATTATTCTGGACGAGTCTGGAGTGTTATTTAAACCTCAGACGTTTAGTCTGGTCTGATCTTGATTGATGGTTGAAGTGAGCAGTGAAGAAGATCACCATCATGGCCAGATCCAGAGAGCTCTCTGAGGCCTTCAGGAAGGAGGGTGGAGATGCAGAGGAATCTGCTACCATCCACTAAATCATCTACAAGTGGAACAGCTGCCCAACATGGCAGGATCAGGACGTCCTAGCAAGATCAGCCCAAGAGCAGAACCACAACAATCCTAAAAAGTCATCATGGCAGCAGATAGATCTTCACTTCATCACTTGTCCAACTACTCAGCATCCATGAAGACTGCACCATATCTACTGTACTTCAGTCCAGCAGGAATACAAAAGTATACTATCATCATCATAGCAAGTCATGGGTGTAAAATTGCATGGAAAGTGGTGCAAGGAGTCCAGTTACCCTGAGCAGCCCCATCATTCCACCCCAATACACTACAGATTCTGATGCAGAAGATCCACCTACACCCCCAGTAGTTACGTAGATCCAATCTCTTCAATGTTATTTGGCCAGTTCCTCTGTTCCCCTGCGTCTTGGCGTTTATGTCATTTCCACATGTGGGGCACGGATCTCGTGCCCAAGCTCATGCCTTAGCTGTTGTCATGACCACCAAGTTAAAAAAGCTTTCCTCAGCCAAGTGCTGTTAATCTCTCTGCGTCACTAGAGTAGTGAGTCACATGAAATTTAGGACTAAAACAACTGGCCAAGCAACACTGATTGGAAGGCCAAGACCTATACCTTTGGGAGACACCACAGAGTAAATTGCACTGAAATGAACAGATCTAATGCTGCTGACCGTGGGGGGCACATGGGTGATGACCACTCTCTGATTGAATTATTTTGCATATATTAAAAAAAAACACCCACAATTTTACCAGATTCAGTGCCTTAGGACAGGGAAAGAGTGATGTAAGTGATGGTCAAGGGAGAAACATTAGATAGATATTGATCAGATAGATGTCGGACGATTTCACTCACCAAGGCAGCATTATTTGCGGTGCACTTCCATGGTTGCTAGGGTTGGGTACCGAAGTCGGTACTTTTAAGGGCTCCAACCGAATTTCGACAGTTCTACCGAGTACAGATTCACGTCAGATCAATCGGTGCCAAATTTTACGTCAAGCGTAACACACAGTCTAGGGCAGTAGCGAGACAAAAATGTACGCAAATCCTTAGCTAGTTTATAAAGATCCCTCTAATCTTAGACTCTACTAAATACAGAAGTCAGTCTGGAGACACAATCCTCTAGATACTCAAGTTCTCTCGGAAGAGGAGGGTCTTCAGTCTGGGTTTAAAGACAGCGAGCGTTGGACTTTGCTGTTGGGACATCCAGGGGAAAATCCTTCCACCACTTCGGTGCAGGACAAAAACAAAACCTGGACGCTCGTCTTCCATGGATCTTAAAGGATGGTGGGTCAAGCAGAGTCGTACTTGAAGCTCAAACTTAAAAACGGTTGCCTATCAAGGAGGTTGCATGGTTGCGTTTTTCAAATATCAGGCAATGCTCTCTGCAATACGTGTCTCTCGAATTATAATGCTGGCCATGGCAACATGAACGGTATTTGATATCCTGAAAGCCAAGTTCCTTCACCACAGCTAACTTGCTAAAGAAGACAATGATGCTCAATTTCTTCGCTCCATACACATCGACTCCTGTGTTTACTCTGAGCTGGGACTTTCGTCCCGTGTCTCTAAGTAAGTGCTGGCAGGTGTGATGGTTCATTTTCTACAATCACCCAATTTAGACGCATCAAAAACAGCACAAACGATTAGCACTGTGTTGCAAACGACAGTAGGCTTCCAGGTAGCAGGTATTGGCACTGATTTTGGTTCAAATATAAATATTCATGATGATCTTCAGATGATTTATGATGGTCAGTAGATGGACGTGACAATGGTAAAACCTAAAACACTGCTGTTCCTCCCTCAAAAGAACATCCAGCAGATGAGGTTCTTCAAAAGCTTCTGAACGCAAAGAAAAAAATGATTCCTGAAGCTTGCTAACAGCACATGGCGCTGAGAGGACACAGTGAGAGGGCAGCAGCACTGTTGAGTGAATGGGCTTCGGAAGGGTTTTCGGGCTTCGGTAAAATAACAGGGTGGTAAACAGGCATGTCTGAGCATTTCTTGCCCCACCCAAAGGCGAATACTTACTATTTAAACATCAAATCATAACTAAAATACTCGAAATATGCATATCTAAGGCATTTCTGCCAAAAAATAACATGGATAACAAAGCTTTTGCTTTTTGATTTTCCAGATTTGCTCACTTTCCCTTTTAGTTGCACCTAGCATGACGCTATTTCCGCGGCTACAGTGGGAACACCATCCTATAAGGCTCGGGAGAAATTATCTGGGATCTGAGAGCTAAACACAGCACTGCATTTAGAGTGGAGAGTGAAGCCCTTCGTTAAGTAGGTAAAATAACAGGGTGGTAAATAGACTCGTCTGAAAGGCACATGCTTACTGTTTACACATCAAATAATAACGTAATAAGTAACAAAGCCTAGACGAGATTTCACGGGAACATCGTGCGCGGACACCTTCTTCCATACTGAACCTGACTGACAGGGTTTCTCACTATCCGTCACATTCGATAAGTGTCTCTATCTCTATCTCTTTCTCCTACACACTTCATTGCTTCCCATCTCTTGCCTCCTTTTTTTGTTTTCATGCTCTCCTGCTTCGAGGACGTCTCATTTCTCTGCTGTCTTTCGAGTCTCTCACACCAACACTTCTCCATGCCGAGCTCACTGATCTGTGTGGCATGGCGAGGTTCAGAAATATTCCCTTTTTCATCCCACCGGGGGGAAAGGAGACAGCGGGCGGGTTTGGTGTTGCCACATCTTGGCTGAGCGAGGACAGGTCAAGGCACCAAAGCCCTTGCTGATTTAAAAGGATAACGCCTCGTGTCTCTTGGGACACCCACTGCTAGATAGAGTGTCTGTACATGCTGCTGTTTTTTCCTCACCTTCTGACATCTGGTTCGAGTTACTGCAGCCAAAATATAAACACCAACTGTCTGCACTCTGCAGTAACTTTCCGAACTGACTGCCAATCAGAACAGAGATCATTTACATATCCCTCCTATATCAGCCAGGGTCATATTTGTCTGTGAAAGAAGTGATCTCTACCTACTGCCAAGGTATTTTTATATGTGTTCTCTCAAGTAACTGGATTGGAGGGTATACAGGTTTGGGACACGCCCCCTTTAGTCAAACCGGGTGGTAAAGAGTTCAGCAGCTCGAATAAACGCTGTAGTGGTTATTAGGGAAAACGGCCAAACCAAGACTGAAACTGGCGACATTCCACTCAAGTTGAAGGCAGCTGGACTTGACGATGAGCCATCAACATGACCGTGATGCGTAGCCAGGAACGTCCAGCTAACTGAGGCTCAAAAATCCTGTCCGTTTAGAGGATAAAGTCTTATATCTGAGAACGCAAAGTCGAGGGAATGGCCTTCAGAGGTAAAATAACAGGGTGGTAAACAGGCATGTTTGAGCAGTTTTCGCCCCAACCAAAGATACATACTTATTATTTTATCAAAGGTGTTCATTCCTCAGGTAGAAGTGAGTGGAGATACGAGGGTTTAAAAGTCTTCTATAGAAGCTGAAGTATCAACTGAAGCTTTTTACTCCAAGTGTAAAAGTACTGGTTTCAGAACGACTTCAAGTAGAAAAGTAAAAGTAATGGAAGGAAAACAAAGGCTGAAAGCTTAGGCCGAACCACAGGGGTCTATAGTGCACTGCCCCCCCCCCCCCCCCCCCATTTCTCTAAATGTCATAATGAGGAGAATGTTCTATTAAAATGTTGATGTTAAAAATGTTGGGCTGCACTAGGCTCCTGTTTCAGCTGCAGATCTGCCCATTGAAAATGAAGCATTTCAGTAATATCAGCTCTATTAAAGGAGCGTCTCTGTGCTCTACTGAGCATTAACATGAGCTTCATGGAGGAAAATATGAGGAGTCGTTGTCTAGAAGTTCTGTAAAGCTGCAGAAAGTCAGACTTCAGAGGCGTGTGATCAATAAGCTTTATTGGAATGTAAATGTGGGGTTCAGTCGGGACGTTTCACTGCAGGTCTCTTGAGTCTCTGCCACGGACACAGTCTTCATACTAGACTACAGACGTCTGCTGTGAGCTCGCTGGAGAGTGATGGGATGTGTGCAGGTGCGCTGGATCGCTTATAAACCAATAGGGAGTCAGAATGGTATCTGTTTATACTTCTCATCCAATCACGATCAGACTCTCACTTTCCAGATGGAGAGATTTATCTGGAGAGGGTTTTTTTATTGATGACGAGCCGGAATGAAAACAAAGGGAAATGAAATAGGAGAACGAGGCTGATTTTAAAATGTAAGGAGGAGAGAGCTCAGATAATTGGGGGAAAATGTAAGAAGTAGAATAATTACTCCAGTAAAGTGAAGATAACCAACATTTCTACTTAAGTAAGATAATGAAGTATTTGTACTTCATTACTTGACACCTCTGCTGTTTATATATGAAATTATAACTTAAATACTTGATACATGCACTCCATGGCATTGACGTCACATGAATACCCTCTATACGTGTGACAGCGTAATCCCTCAGTAAATAAATTACTGGTAGATTTTTAGAAATTGGCACCATAGATGCAGATGAGTCTTGGTTCTTCTCAGTGGTTCTGCTCTTCTGAGTTTGGCTTCCTGGTAGCTCTTTCTCAAGCTCTAAGGTAAGCTGTTCCTCTTAATGATGGTTCTCCTCAGTGGTCTCAGGACTTTTCTCCTGGGTCTCGGTTCCTCTAAGTAGTCCTTCCTCCTCCTCTTAGAGTACTTCTTGAGTCTTGGTTCTTATTAGTAATCCTGTCTTGTGCTCCCATGTTTCTCTCAGTGGTTGTTCCTCATGTTCTCCTCCTCTTCCTCACGCAAGTTCATCTTCTGAAATGTAGCTTCTGATAGTTAGCGATTCTTTCTAATGCTCCTTCTCAGGTTTTTCCTCAATGGTTCTTCCTCCTGCGCTTTGGTTGGTTCTTCTGAGCGATACAGCGCATCCAACAAGAACGAGAGCATTGAGCCATGTCCATCTTTGATAGAGCAGTACAACAGGATAGCTCACACGGATCTATTTTACATACAACACTAAAGAAACCATGCAAGCAGTCGATTTCCATTTCGCCAGTGGGCCGATTGACAGAATTACGTTGAAGTGCATCTTCTTCTGCTGCCAGAAAAACTTCAGAAGATTAGTGAACACCTGCATCAATCTTTTATGTCCTGCAGGTCAGGCTCATGTTTCACACATGCCGAGTTATCCACGCTCGAAAACCATCATTATCTATTTCATCACCAGCACCCAGACAATGCTGCCTAGAGGCCAAATCCACAGCTCAGTCGGATAGTGCTTGAAAAGGTCTTGTAAGGAAGAAGAATACCGCAGAAACCGTAAGGTCTCAGGGACGCTGGGGGACTATTTCCACAGTGTTGCCTCACTAGTGGGTATTGTCAGGACTTGATGACATTGAGGACTTTGGAAAACTTGCCACTGGCTAAACTCTGCTCAAATAATAAATGAAGTCTTCGTTGGATGCACTGGCCTTAAACTGTTCTTGCATCAGAGTTAGACAGACTGACAGACAGCCTGGACGACTGGCAGATCTGTATTGATCCTAACAGGAATTGAATTGCAATGGACATCGAATGTGAGCGTATGTTGACGTCTCAAATTCTCAAAATCTACCATTTAATCCACAGCTCATACAGTCCATGTTTCCAAACTAAGCCACAGCAACCCTGTTTTAATGGTCTTACGGTTTTGCTGTCTGATGGAGGACTGGTTCCTCTCAGTTGTTCTCCTCATGCTCTTACTGAGGTTCTCCTTTTGAGTCTAGGCTTGTCTCAATGCATTTTCCACATGTTCTTGAGAAGTTCTACCTCTAAGCTTGGGGTCTTCCACATTCTCTTATGATATTTCGAACTCTTGGTTACATTCAACTTTTTCCTCATACTTAGGGAGGTTCTCCTTTTAAATACTGGGGCCTTATGTTATCGATATGTGGGGGCCGTCAACAGCACACCGTGCAGGTTGATTTGGGGCGTGTCGGTGTGTCTTTGCTATTGTAATGCTGGGAAAAGGACGCTGAAAAAAGTAACGTACTGAGTCTTTTAATGAATCATCGGTGTGTTTTTTGGGCGTAGCGTGCAGTAAAAAACTAATCAGAGTGTCACCCGCCGCTTCCTTTAAGAGCCAGGTGCAGTCTGACTGACCTTGGCGGGTTGCTATAGTTTAGTTTAGTTTCAGGTTTATTTGTCATTTGCACAACATATTAGGACATTTATGCATTAAAATGCTTGTGGTGAGGCTCAGGTTGATGCTCTACAGGAGGACAAAACTATATACATACTAAACATATTATAGTTATGTAAAAATTATATTAAATAAATACAGAATACACACAAAATACAGAATATACAAAGACAGAAGGGATCTGTAAAAATTCTCTGATATGTACATTTATGAGACAGGTATAGTCTGAGAGAGAGTGGGGCTAAATATAAATATGTATGATTTTGTCTATTCCTGTTGTATAAAGTGACTTAGTGATATTGTCCATAGCACTGATATATAGAGTATTAATAATAAAGTGTCTGAGTGCAGTGGGGTTGGTGAAAGGTTCACAGCTTGTTCAGGAACCTGATGCTATTTCAGTGGTGTAAAGCATGGGGGTGTACGAGCGTTGGGTTGCACGTGCCTGTGTTGACAATTCACTGCCAATATAGCAACGAACGTCTGACTGTTGACAAACGTCTGATTGTCTAGACTGGAACAGTCTAGATTGTCAGTGGAGCTCCTCCTGTATTTTCCGCTGCCAAGATACGTAGCAATATGATAGAAATTGACCTGAACACCCCTCATTTCGAGACCACCGTGCCGCTCATCAGCCAAACAGCGCTGCTGTTTAAACCATGCAGGAGGAAGGTATGAAAATAGACTGTCAGCAGAGTGTAAGTTCATTGAATTTTAATTAACAACGAAGAACACATTTTCCTATGACTGCTCTTCAGCCTGCAGCACTTTAGTTTCACCCAATTTCATTCTGTTTTATTCTGGTTATTCTGGTTTTATTCTGAATTTTAAATGAATACTTTGCCTGAAACAACACAGGGCAGAAGTTGAATATATAGATGAATGATAGCAATATTTTAAAATCAGCTGAAACCTTTCAAACTTTTTAGCACTTGTTGTTTCCTGAACAAGGTCCATGACAGGGCAGCCAATTTGAGCAGAGTCTTAACCCTTTAAAGCCTGAACAAACATTACATTTGCATTTAAGGTATTTAGCAGACGCTCTTCTCCAGAGCAACTTACAAAAGTGCTTTGCTATTTACTCAAGAAAAACCTCAGCTAGTTTAAATAGACTAATAATTTAAAGATCCTCTAATCTTAGACTCTACTGAACACAAGTCAGCAAGGTGACCACTCTGCTATTCGCCCATGTCCTCTCAGAAGAGGAGGGTCTTCAGTCTGGGTTTGAAGACAGCGAGTGTTGGACTCTGCTGTTCGGACACCCAGGGGAAGTTCGTTCCACCACTTCGGTGCAGGAAAGAAAAAAGTCTGGACGCTCGTCTTCCGTGGATCTTAAAGGATGGCGGGTCGAGCCGAGCCGTACTTGAAGCTGTAAGGGCTCTTGGTACGGATCGGCTTTTGACCATCGTCATCAAGTACGGAGGGGCTGGTTTGTTCTTGGCTTTGTAGGCCAGCGTCAAGGTTTTGAATCTGATGCAGGCAGCAGCTACGGGCCGCCAGACATGTTCATAAGTAACATATATAGCATTTATGCCAATTTTTTACCACATTTAAAAGATCAGGAATGTATGCTAACTCCTTATACTCTAAACTGCCTTTAAATTGTTACTCAAGTCATTTCAAACTGAGAGATCTGTGTGTATTCTTCTGAAGCATGCAGTGCATGGATAATCCACCAGGAGGCACAATTATTGTTATCATTTATACATTATTTAAGCATTATTTACAATAAGTGCAGTTATGAAATAATAATAACTGTATTTTGGGTGGAGAAACATGCCTGAAGCCCCTCCTCCCTAATCTAACGTTCTTTATATTCCATCCACAACAAGTCTGCGCAACCCTCCACCAACCCGTCACGTCCTTTTTTTTAACCCTTTCATGGCTTTCTACCAATGAAGAAGCCTCCTGAACTCCAACCCCAAAGTCCTAGGAGTTTTTCCCTCCTATCTCACAGTCTTCTCCCAGATCATCATAAGCTGAAGGCATGGTCATAGCGAATGAATGATTTAATTATCTCACTGATGATGCAGAGGGCTCAAAAACTTTTTTTTTTATAAAAAAAATGATACACATAAGGCTTTAGACACAGTAATGAATTGCCTATTTATTTGTCAGTTAACCCACTGGAGTCTGTGAACGCGCCAGTGCATCAAATTCAATGTTTCTCAATATTACAATTAATATCTTGGTTCTGAAGACTCTGCCATTTCCATTGCAACTCAATTGCCCAATCATACAGGACTCACATCTGGATTGTGAAGGACCCCAGTCATCCCAACAATGGACTGTTTTCTCTGTTGCCCTCGGGGAAACGCTTAAGAACCCTGAAGGCTAACACAGAGAGAATGAGGAGGAGCTTCTTTCCACAAGCCATCCGTGCCTTGAATGGGGACAGGGACTAGGACACTAAATTAAAGTGGTGGCAGTGGTGGCTCAGCGGTTAGAGCGCCGGGATATCGATAACAGGGTTGTGGGTTCGATTCCCGGGCTCGGCAAGCTGCCACTGTTGGGCCCTTGAGCAAGGCCCTTTACCCTCTCTGCTCCCCGGGCACTGGAGTTGGCTGCCCACCGCTCTGGGTGTGTGTGTGTACTCACTGCCCCTAACACGTGTGTGTGTGTGAGTGTGTTCACTACCAGATGGGTTAAATGCGGAGGACACATTTCGCTGTACAGTCCACACTGTACAGTGACGAATACGTGCACCTTTATCCTTTTATCCTTTATCCTTTTAAAGTATCTACATACACAAACTGGACCCTCACTCACTACAATACACAACCATGGCTCACAGAAAACACACTACGGACAATAACGAAAATATTTCTTTTTAACTCACACATACACTCACATACAGATAAATATGTACATATGTATACATATATATACACATATACACACACACACACACACACACACACACAGACATGCACTATTTCATCTGTGTATATATATTTGTATATTTGTATTTTTTTTGCTTATATTTCTATATTTTCATATTTTTATATTTTATTCTTTAACTTAAATGTAACTTATTCTATTTTTATTTTTATTTTAATTTTTTAGCACTTTTGCAATTTACTTCATTAAGTTAAGGTTTAGTTAAGTTTAAATGTAGATTTTTATTGTATAGCTTGATGTGGGCAGACTGTCATAAAAGCATTTCACTGTGTATGACTATGTATGTGACAAATAAAATTTGATTTGATTTGATTTGAGTTCTGAGGCTATACGGAAGGATTGAGAAACTCGTATTCTGCCTCTCGCCATGGATTTGTGTGTCAGTCATCTAAGACTCTGGTAAACCCATTTCAAACACCACAACAATTCGTCCAAATGAATAAAGGTACGTTTCCACAAGAGAAAACAAGAATTTCTAAAAATCCAACTTTCATTTTTCAGGTTTAGGGTCAGAATATCTCTTCACACAGAGAGCTGAGATTGTTCTGGACAGTTTGATATAAAACGTAGGTTTTATCTAATATTTTAAGCCACTTAAATATGCACAAATTGAGAAAAGGCCCTCCTAAACTCCAGAGCATTAATGAACGTGGAATGTTTTGGGTACAGAAAAGCGCCCGGTGACTCCGGGTAGGCTCCAAAGCGATAAGAAGAAGGATGGATGGATCCAATATGTGACCTTTTACGGCTTATCTTCCTGCCGTCTGTTGTTCGACTGTCCTGACTGAATCACTGATGTGCATTCATATCTTCAGCTTCCAGGAGGTACCAGAAACTGCTCCTGGGCTTTCTGGTCCTCTGCTGGACATAAATCGAAAAATGCATGTCATAACTTTGGAACAATGCCTTAGTTCCTAGTTCTTTCTGCAGATGCTGCAGACCCACCTCATCCCAATTTCACCACATTCTGTACGCACAGTTTGTGTTATAAAGACTACAATGACAGGAAGCGCTGATAAGACCCCTCACCTCTACGAATGGAATAAATGGAAACAAGAATTGATCATTTGCTCTCAATCTCTCCACGGTCGTTTAGCGCTGTAGTGCTTTAATTCTTCCACCAAAGCTAAAACTCGTCCATTTTTTTCCAGCACTTTAAAACGTGCTGCTTCTCTTCTGGCTCAGTGTGGCCTCCTGAATACGTGCCATGAAGTGAATTTTGAAAGTAATCAGCATGGGTTTGTGCTTAAGAGCTCAACAAGGGGGGCATTGCCAAAGATGAACTGCAAGTCAGACGTGCCGAAAACATTGTTGATAATTAATGAGCAACATAGGGAGTCATAACAGCATGAAATTACTGAATAGAAATAACCTAATTACCCCACATCACCACTCAGCTCTTTTGCTATTCGCCTGTGTAAAGACTCTCTCTCTCTCTCTCTCTTGCATGCTCTCGCTCTCGCTGTATCTGGCCATTGTGGAGTTTGATTATAGGCTGGCATTTGAAAAGTTTTATTGAATGTGTAACACTGTCTGAGCTGTTTCCTGTTTTTCTTGCTTGAAAATGAATGAACGAAAGAAAGGGAAATTGTTCTGCTGGAATTAAATGGTCCCGTCTTGAGATTATTAGCATGTATTTAAAGCATTTAGGCCTTGAGATTAAGATCATATTTCAGCTCATTTCACATGCCTCTGTTTTGCCCAATCACACAACTCACTGATAATGTGCAGTGAACTCACATACTCGCTTCTCTGTCTGGATTTAGACTGGATGGATAGTGATGGGCGAGAATCGGCCTCTTTGCTCACATCAAACTTTTTATCCATTCATGCCAAAGTAGATGTATAGTGTGGATAAATGTGCTCCAGAAGGACTCTCTAAAACCAATGAAATGACCCTGATTGACTGACTGGTTAGACTTCCCTCTAGAATGGGAACTCCACAGATTGCACAATATCATGATAAATATATATTATAATTTCAATATCGACCGCAAGGCAGACTTAACCCTTAACCTCTCCAGGAAGTTCCAGAGTGACTATTGTTGAAAATTATTTTTGAGAGTGAGCGAATGACCCAAAAGCATCCTGACTGGTCTTTATAATGACAATAAAGTTGAATTGAACTTCCGATACTTTAACAAAGCTGTGTACTCTTCTCTTAACCTGAGCACTATACCTGAGTCGCAATACTCATTACTGCACCTTGAGGTTAAGAGGCTTTTCCATTTACACAAACAACACATTGCTGCTCTACATATTTATTCCATTTTACTATCAGCATGGTTTACTATTATCACTTAGTTTTCACCTTAAATGTATAAGATCCTTGAGGGATTTTTGGAGCTTCTTTAACTTGGAACTGTGAAGAAACCTTTCAAGATGCTCCACTAAAGTCCACCCATTTTAATAGTACTGTACTATAGTATATACACTATTGGTACCATTTACGGTCACTTATACTGTTGGGTCAGGTGAGCTGGGAGCTGGGAACACCCCAAAATGTGCTGGACACTGGGCATCCAGGACCACTGCGTAAGCTTTTCAAATACTGGCCTAGTTTTGGCCTGTTGATAGAAAATCCACAGCCTCCACAGTGTTTTTCTAACTTGGAGCGCCAGAATCAACCGGTTCTACATGCACATGCCCATGCTTCATCTCACAAAAGCCAAAGCCAAAGCCAGGTCTTCAAACCTGTATTGTTTACTGTTGGAAAGCGTGATCCTCAGCTGACCAGGATAATCAAAACCATAGGCTTTGAAGGCTTTGAGTTTTTGAGAGGGCAGCAATAAAGCCAGGAAAGACATGGGCTCTTTTATCAGCTTAGAAAGGGCTGCTGGAGGATACAAATGATTTTCTGATAGTAACGGAGCTGAGTGATAAATAGTCAGGGACTAGCAGAAATGTTCAGCTGCCTGAAAAGCCATGCCTTTGTGCAGCTCACACAGTATAGCAGATACATAGCGGGTCAACATGATCTAAAACCAAGTCATGCTACATCTGCATTCAGAAGCGGAACATAATGAATCCGGTCTGCTTTCACTGTGTTTCGATGCTAAATATTAGATTTGAAGAAGGCCTTCAAAGGTCAAATCTGAAAACATAGAGAGAACCTCAATGCAACAGCTGCCGCATTGCAATAGAGACCAGACACTGTTCTTGTTATGGAGATGTCATTAGGCACCTCCTATTCATTCATTCCTTTTTTTTGTGCACCTTTGACATTTCCGAGCTTGTTTTTGTATGACGATTTTGCTTGACAGAGCTAAAAGCTGCTGAATTATTGCTTTTTCTTTTTTTTTTGTGAATAATAATTTATCTGGATTCACAATAATTACAACAAACCACTGCATGCACACACCTACATACATATGTATACATATAAACACATTTTGCGTAACCCCTGGGGATAAATATTAAACGCACCCACCCACCCATCCAATTTTTACATATGATCCTTAACAAACCCAACATCATCTGTCCAATTACTAACAGTGTTTAGTTAAGTAATAAGCAATGAGAGGATGTATTGCTGCGATTTCATCACAGGGAAGTGATGGTAACATTTTCTTAACCTTACAACAGCTTCCCACTTGTCTCAGAATGCAAGAGGTCAAAAGGTCAGCCTTTAAAATGATCAGGTTAAATTTTAGTTCAGTTACAGAATTGATATCTAATTTATGAGGATTCAAAGTAGAGTATAGAGTATTTCTAGTGTGTATAGTGTGTGTATAGAGTATGTATAGTGTGTATAGTGTATGTATAGTGTGTGTATAGTGTATGTCTAGTGTGTATAGTGTGTGTATAGAGTATGTATAGTGTGTATAGTGTATGTATAGTGTGTGTATAGAGTATGTATAGTGTGTATAGTTTGGTTCCAGGAAATTAGGTTCAGCTTCTTGTGTACAATCACAATATGCACTTTCAACAGGGATGATTATCAACATGCATGGGCAGTCATTTTAAATCAGTGTTGATTCTATGTTGACATTTTGGTCAACATAGAATGAAAACAGCCATGCTTGAACACCCTAACGCTCTCAGATCTAAAGCATCGGTTTGCATTTGGGTTTACACCAAAATACAGAGAAATTGGTAGAGCGAAAGAAGGTGCAGGTGATGCAACTGTGCAAAATAGGCAGGGTATCAGGTAGAGAATGAATGTGCCATACAGGAAGTGTCTTAAGAATTCTTCTTAGATGTGCTTTTATTTATCTAAACTATAAAATTAAATAAAATTAAAATATTAAAATCTTGAAATATTTTACTTTTCTCTGAAGAAAAAACAAAAACAAGAATAAATGGTATTTTTAAACAAATCTGTTCTTCAATATTTCAAACCCCTCAAACAGCCTATGTCCCGCCAGCAGGCCAAAAGTCTTATTATAAACTTATTAAGGTTTTTAAACAACTTAAATCTTCTTTCAAGTATGAAGTTAAGGGGAAAAAAGAATATGAAGAAATTCTTCAGACGCTTTTGTAAATCAGGTCCCAAAAGGTCAGTTTCAACAGTTTAATTGCTGTTATTAATGTCTAATTTAACAGGATTTCAAGCAGATCAGGTTCTTTAAAGCTCTCGCGCTCTCATGCTCTCACGCTCTCGGCTCTCTCCTTCTTAAGAGCAGATTTGTTTTTAACCACTCCGGCATCTTGTGTACTAAATGTTTTTTTTCAGCCCTTGGTTTGATTCAGCTTTTTATCCTCTGCACTGATTGAAGTGAATAATGGAAATAACGGTTCATTATTTATATAAGCGATAAGCTGTGTATTACAAATGCCTACAGAAGAAAACCATTAAGATTGCTTTTAGGAACATCTTAAGAAAATAATACGGCTTTTTAAAGAGAACATTTGAGAACTTCTGACGTATTTTCTTTTGGTTCCACAATTGCGTTCAAGACCATTGGGCCTTTTCACCGATATCCTCCTACGAAGTTTTAGAGAAAAGTCCCAACAAAAAGCCTTGGTCAGATTTATGATGGATCCCACTGTCCTCCTAAACAGAACAAATCAAGAATAACAAACACAGGGAAATGTCAGAATCTTCACAAAAATTGCGTGAGTGGATTTTTCAGGGAAGGCTGGTGAATAAGGCCTATTATTATAAATCTTAAAATTCTTCGTAAGATTTTTCTTAGAATAGATTTGAGTTCAGAACAGGCAGGTAAAGTTATAACCAGGAGTTAGGGACTAATTGTGTGCAAGGAATTTTACAACATGCAGACCAGACTGATGGTAAACAGTATGCTGGGGGTTGAGGGGAGGGTTGGTGCTGATGAGAACTGTTGATGAGGTTGACAGCAGAGTGAAAGAAGCTATTCGCAGCCTGCTGATGCAGCAGCAGAGATTCCTGAACTGCTTCACTAATGGCAGCAGTGAAAGTGGTCTGTGGTTCATGGGGGAACTGTCTGATTATCCTCTATATTCTCCCGAGACGGTGGTGATGAAAGCAGCATTAGCATTTTCCCTTTAAAACATCCACATGTCCCTTTCACTTTCGTCTTACGGCCTCCCTTCTGCCCAACTTGCGTATGTCTATGTCTACATGTAACAGTACTGTTGAGTTGACGTTTCTTCTACTGTTGTACCTGTACGAATGTTTTTATGTACTAATGATTAAGCGTCTTTGGGTTTCAGAAAAGTGCTATAAAATAATAAAGTTTTTTTATTTTTATCAACATTTTAAATATGTTCTGCGTCACCTTTCTGGAATGTATTATTTAACAACCTTCTTGCTCCTGCCCTCCTCCCACAGTCAGGAAGTGGAATTTGTACTTTGAGCCACCGCTAAGGCACGCTTTACACATGCATTTCTTGACAAGCTAGTTCCCCTATGAACCACAGACCACTTTCACTTCTGCCATCAGCAGGCTGCGAATAGCTCCTTTCACTCTGCTGTCAACCTCATCATCAGTTCCAACCCCCAGCATACTGTTTAGCATCAGTCTGGTCTGCATGGTGTCTGCAGTATCAGCTTTTCAAGAAATGCACATGTAAAGTGTGTCTTTTAGCGATGGCTCAAAGTGCAAATTCCACTTCCTGACTGCAGGAGGAGCGCAGGAGCAAGAAATACCAGTTCAAGCAAGCTTACGTTTGTGTGACGGTTTAGGTTATTAAATGAATATATACCTGAAAGGTGACACAGAACGTATTTAAATTGTTGATAAAAAAAAAATGCTTTATGCTTATATAGCACTTTTCTAAAACCGAAAGACAATTACAATCATTAGTACATAGGAACATTTGACACACAAACAGTACAGGTACAACAATAGGAGGAACGTCAACTTGACAGTACAGTTACATGTAGACAGACATAACCAAGTTAGGCAGAAGGGAGGCCGTAGGCAAGAGAGAGGAGGTGAGTCTTGAGATTAGATTTAAATATGGAAAGAGAGGGAGATTGTTTGACCATAGTTGGGAGGGAGTTCCACAGTCCAGGAGCCAAAGCTCACCAAAAGCTACAGAGTTGGGATGATGGCACGTTTAAAAGCCCAGCATGGGAAGATCTGAGAGAGCGAGAAGGTTTGTAAAGGTAAGGTAAGAAGGAGAATCTTAAACTGAATCCGTGATTTAACAGGAAGCCAGTGAAGATCCAGGAGAACGGATGTAATGTTAGCATGTGTGTGTATAATAATGGAAAAATAGTAAGTGTGTGATTTTGGTTGGGGTGAAAAATGCTCAGATGTGGTTTTACAGGGTCGTCAAGCCTGTTTATTTACCCCAGAATAAAAAGTGCTAATTTTTATTTTATGGTGAGCTTATGATAAAATAGATGGATATATAGTTTTATTGGCTGTTTTTTGGCACAATGACAGCTCGCAGGAGTCACAAAGCACAGTATTATTATTCAAAGCTTAGCTATAAGACCATACACACATGCTGCGCTTTCCCAAAAAGTGGAGTTGTCCCCAAACGATGTTTTCCCCAGTGCTAATTCTTGGAAAGATGCCTTATCCAAAGGTGCTTCCCCAGTGGCGATTACCTGAAAGATCCGAAAGACGTTCCGCAATAGAGCTTTCCTACATTATGCTTTCCCTAGAAATGCTTCCCCAAGTGGCTTCCCTTTACAATGCTTTCCGTAGTTGCAATTCCCTGAACAACTCTTCCCCAGTGGCTTTTTCCCCAAACAACACTTTCCCCAACTGCACTTCCCCGAAAGACGTTTTCCCCAGCGGCACTTCCCTGGACAATGCTTTTCCAAGCAGAAGCATCTCGGAAAGATGCCTTACCCAATGGAGCTTTTACAAATTTTGCTTTTCCTGAAATTATGCATTCTCTAGCAATGCTTCCCCATGGAGAGATTTCCTCAAACAATGCTTTCCCCAGAGGTAATTCCCAGAAAGATGCCTTACCCAATGGTAAGAAAAGATGCCTTACCCAATGGTGCTTCCCCAATGACAATTTTCCCAGTGGTTCTGCCGCAAATTATGCTTTTCCCCAAATTACACTTTTCCTAACAATGTTTCCCAAAGTGTACTCTCCCCATGATGCTTTCACTAACAATGCTTCCCGAAAAAGGGGAGTTTTCCCCAAGCAAAGCTTCCACAGTGGTAATTCCCTGAAAGACCCTTTTCCAAATGATGCTTCCACAAATTATGCTTTTCCCGAAATGACGGTTTCTCTGGCAATGCTTCCCCAAAAAGTGAAGCTGCCCCAACAATGCTTTTCCCAGTGGTAATTCCCTGAAAGATGCTTTACCCGATGGTGCTTCCCCAAATGACGCTTTCCCAGTGGTGCTTTCACAAATTGTGCTTTTTCCCAAATTACACTTTCACTTGCAATGCTTCCCCAAGGGGAGCTTCCCCAAACAATGCTTTCCCCAGTGGTAATTCCCTGAAAGATGTCTAACCCAATGGTGTATCCACAAATTACGCTTTTCCAAACAATGTTTTCCAGAGGTGTACTCTCCCCAAATGGTGCTTCCCTGAATAAAGCTTTCCCCAAATGTGCTCCCCCAACTGAAGCTACATCACAATCTTAAATGATGCTTTCCTCAGTGGCAGTTTCCAGAACAAAGCTTTCTCCAGCGACGCTTCCTCGACCGAACCTTTCTCCAATGGTGCTACCCTGAGCAAATCTTTCCTCAGTGGCAGTTTCTCGAACAAATCTTTCTCCAGCTGCGCTTCCTCGACCGAAGCTTTCCCCAATGGTGCTACCCTGAACAAACCTTTCCTCAGTGGCAGTTTCCCGAACAATGCTTTTACCAGCGACGCTTCCTCGACCGAACCTTTCTCCAGCGGCGCTTGCTTGACCAAAGCTTTCCCCAGTGTTGCTACACTGAACCATTCCCCCCCCCCCAGCAGCACTTTCCCAAACAATGCTTTTCCCAGTGACGATTCCAAAAAAAAAACATTTTTACCAGCGCTTTCCCTGGCAATGCTTCCCCCAGTGATGCTTTCCCTGGCAATGCTTCCCCAAAAAGTGTTTTCCTCAATTGTCACTTCCCCAGTGCCGATTACCTGAAAGACACGTTCTGCAATAGAGCTTTCCTACATTATGCCTTCCCAAAAAATTCTTTCCCAAGGGGCCCCAAACAAGGCTTGCCTTTACAATGCTTTCCGTAGTGGCAATTCCCTGAACAACTCTTCCCCAGTGGCTTTTACTCCCAAACAACACTTTCCCCAACTGCACTTCCCCGAAAGACGTTTTCCCCAATGGCACTTCCCTGGACAATGCTTCTCCAAGCGGGGTGCCTTCCCGAGTTGATTGTGATGTGCTGCTTTACAGAGTTCAACGAATCAAATAAACAGACAAATAAGTAGAAGTCAATCTAACGAGTCTAAACCCTTATGTAATATTTTGGGGGGGGTTGGAATTGTCGTGTTTTATACCTCTGTCCTGGATACGCGAGATTAGCTTTGCAATAAAGAGACAGTGTTTGAGGTTTTCGATTTGTCTCCTCCACTACCGAACTCTCATTATTTGACTTTGCCAAAAATACTTTGAAATTACTTTTAAATAACTCAGTCCAGCTCCACAGGTCATATCCTCGAATTCCTATCCAGTACTGTCCAGTATCTCCTATAGCTTAACGTTTCTAAACTCCTTGTGTTATACATACGAAAATACATTAATATAATGTAATATAAAATAAATTTCATTTTTATAATGATTGTAATGTTGGGACGGCCTGCTGAAGAAAGTAACGTGGTAAGTGTAGTGAGAGTCTGGATGGACTATAATGATACTGATGTCTACTGAGTCGACGGCTGGGCTCAGATGTTGTCCACATCATTGTTATGCAGTCGTTGTTATGCATTCTGCTCTGCAACTAGTTTCTCGAAAGCTTCGTAGATCATCTTAACTGCCAGAGAAAGTATTTAATGTGATTCATGCTTTAACATTTAACAATGATGCTTACGCTGTGAGGCTTCTGGAAAAGCCAGCGCTGACTGTGAATAAAGACGTGTGTTTGTTATTCACTGTGAGGAAGCTCAGCTGTGAATGGAAATGCTGCGTCCTCTTCTCTATTTGATGGTGTTGGGGAGCAGAGTTCTCCAGGTTTACCCACCTGACAAGGCTAACCCGGTGCTGGGGCGGACGCAGCTTGCCCACTTCTCTGGGGGCGGAATTTAATTTCAGATAGAAATGCTCTAAAAATGCTCTAAACTGCTCGACAGGAAGATTAGTGTTAAATGATCAGGCGTTATAGGAGTGAAGAACTAAAGCCTAAGTTCCTCCTGGCTTTTCAGGGGTTAATAAAGTGGGCAACCTGGCTTCCTTTAAAGTTCATTAAGCTTCTCTTACCAACAGAACCAACGCTTTCCATAGCACACAACCCTAATTAAAATAAAGCTGGTCAAGCCAATTAAGCTGGATGAACAACATGACCAGCATGTCCAATCTGGTTGACCAGCGTGAACAACCTGACCTGGCTAGTCAACAAGCCTGATCAAGATGGTTGACAAATATGATCAGCATGACCAAGCTGCTTGACTAGCCTGAACAACCTGGTTTACCAGAGTGAACAACCTGATCCAGCTAGTCAACCAGCATGAACAAGCAAGTTGACCAACATGACTTGCATGCCCAAGCTGGTTGACCAGCATAACTAGCCAAGGCAGGTTGACTAACATGACCTGCATGACTAAGCTAGTTAACCAGCATGTCCAAGCTGGTTGACCAACACATACCCAGTATGTCCAAGCTGGTTGACCAGCATAAACAACCTGATCCAGCCAGTCAACCAGCATGACCAAGCTGGTTGACCAACATGACCAGCATGACCAAGCTGGTTGACCAGCATAACTAGCATGCCCAAGCTGGTTGACCAGCATGATCACTCAGGTTGACCAACACATAACCAGTATGTCCAAGCTGGTTGACCAGCATGAACAACCTGATCCAGCCAGTCAACCAGCATGACCAAGCTGGATAGACCAACATGACCAGCATGACCAAGCAGGTTGACCAACATGACCAGTATGTCCAAGCTGGTTGACCAGCGTGAACAACCTGTCCAAGCTAGTCAACCAGCTTGATCATGCTTAACTAGCATGGTCAAGCTGGTAGACCACCAGTATAACCACCTTGACCGAACTGGTCAACCAGCTTGGACAAATAGATCATGCTTGTAGACTAGCTAAACCATCAAACTCATGAAATCATATGCTATGCTTCTCAAGGGCTAAACTGGTCAACCATCTTAACTAGCTTGACCAGGTGGCTTACCAGCATGACCAGGATGACCAGGCCAACATGGAACCCATGAACAAGATGTATTGGGTTAACCATAGTTGGGCTATCCATACAGGCCGCACATGGGCAGTGGTGGCTCAGCGGTTAGAGCGCCGGGATATCGATAACAGGGTTGTGGGTTCGATTCCTGGGCTCGGCAAGCTGCCACTGTTGGGCCCTCGAGCAAGGCCCTTTACCCTCTCTGCTCCCCGGGCGCTGGAGTTGGCTGCCCACCGCTCTGGGTGTGTGTGTGTACTCACTGCCCCTAACACATGTGTGTGTGTGAGTGTGTGTTCACTACCAGATGGGTTAAATGCGGAGGACACATTTCGCTGTACAGTGTACAGTGACAAATACGTGCACCAAAAATCTGGGATTCTATATGTGTACGAGAACTGACCGAACATGCCAAAAGACTGGAGAGTGCAGAGCCAGGACAGGTGCCTGATTAAATGTCCAGAGTTTCCTTGAGGTTGAGCTTCAGAAAAGTACTAGCACTATATACCATTCAAGTCAAGCAGGCTGACTTTATTGCCGAGCATTAAAAAAAAACAGATGGCCAGATCAGAATGTGAATTAGAAAAGTGCATCTCCTGAAGCAAATGCAGAGTTATTGCTCGGCTTAAGCAATTCACAAGCTGCTGCGAGGCAGTTGGTACGAACGTGACGGAAAGTTTATAATTAAAGGAAGTATGTAAATTACAGTAGACGATGTAACTGCAGTGACAGAATGAGTGGAGGTATCTTCAGAGCAGATTCGAGGCCCAGAACAAGAGTCCAAACTTCAATTATCAGAAGATAAATGCAGGAGAGGAAGCTCGACAGATGGGAAAGTGACCAAAAGTTAAGCGAACAACGAGGGAGAGGGAGGATGAGGACAGCTTTGATGAGCTGAGAAACTGTGAGGCGTCAGGATGGTGGCCAGAAACAATGCTAAGGAAACTCAGAATAGCTGCCCAATTCCAGGCAGGTGCTAGAAACTGTTTTTGCCAGGTGGTTGCTATGGTGTTGCTAGGCAGTTGCTATGGTATCCCAGGTGGTTGTTATGTAGTTGCTGGGTGGTTATGTAGTAATGGTATCCCAGGTGTGTGCTTGCTGAGAGGTTTCTGGGTGTATAAATAGTTCCTGTATGGTTGCTGTGGTATCCCAAGTGGTTGCTATGTTGTCGGTAGGTAGTTATGTTATCCCAGTTGGCGTTGCTAGATAGTTGTCAGGTGGTTGCTGTTGTGAGATTGCTATGGAGTCCCAAGTGGTTGCTGTGGAGATGCTTAGCTGCTGCTAGGGTGCTGCTAGGGTGCTGCTAGGGTGCTGCTAGGCAGTTGCTATAGTATACCATGTGGTTGCTCTGTGGTTGCTGGGTAGTTATGTAATCTCACATTTGGTTGCTAGGTGGTTGCTAGATAGTTGCCAGGTAGTTGCTGTGCTTTTGCTAGGCGATTGCTATGGTGGTTGCGATGTTGTTTCTATGTGGTTGCTATGAAGATGTCTAGTTGTTGCAAAGGTTATTCTAGGCAGTTGCTACACTATACCAGGTGGTTGCGCTGTAGTTGCCAGGTAGTTGCTGTGGTTTTGCTAGGCGATTGCTATGGTATACCAGGTGGTTGCTGTGTAGTTGCTGGGTGGTTGCTAGGTAGTTATGTTATCCCAGGGAGGGTTGCTAGACAGTCTGTGGACCAGACGTGATTTATCGGTCAGAGGAACCCCTGTGTGTGCTAGAGCATCACATGTCTTAAAAAGTAATTACATTCAGCTTTTGGGGGGAAAAAACACTTTTTAAAGAGTGCTCTTAAAAGCAATTCTACCAAAGTGATGGTGGAGGAATTCATTCGTAAGAAATTGTTTAAAAGAAAATGTACAAAGAATCATAAGAAAAAAGATGGGTAAATTCAATTTTTCTTATATTAGTTCTTGAGAAAAGCCAAAACAAACGTATACGCCAGATTCATGATGTTTTTAAAGAGCAGAAATCTTAACAACAAATCTGGATTAACAAAAACTTTTCTTAGAAACAACTAATAAACACTGAAGTTCATAAAATACCAATTAGAATACCAACTGTTTGTACTGTTGTTCTTAAGAGAAAAGTAAAAAAAAGAACTATTCTTAAAATTCTTTTTAAAAAAATGTACGACGAATCTTAGGATAAAAACTACGACGTTCATTTGGATACGTAAATACGGCAGGGCAGAATTCTTAAAAAAAAAAGTCTGTATTCACAAAATTTTTCCTTAAAAACAATGTATAAACAATCTTAAACACTAAAGTTCATAAAAAGGGTGCTAATAATTGTATTGTGAATAATTTACGACTGATCATTTTAGAGGCTGACCTTTTGACCTTTTACATTCTGGGATTAGTGTGAGGCTGTTAGGTTAAGAAAACATTAAGAATATTAAGAACATAGTTTTTGAGAATACCAATTGTTTGTAGAATTGTTCATGAGAGGAAAGTTAAGAAAAAATGAGAAACGTCTTGTGTGAAGATTCTTAAGATTAAAAGATTCTTAGTTCCCAAGAATGAGTCTCTTTCACCAATACAAATTATCCTATTATCCTAAGAATTATCTAACATATGTTCTTGATAAAAATCCATACAAAAAATGTGTGATGTTTTGTAATTATCAGAATTGTTGTAAAAACAAATCAGAATTCAGTAAATTTTTTAATTTAAAAACTGAAGAAGGAATTTGCTCTTGAGAAACACAATGACAAAAAGTCTGTCAAATTCATGTGTTTTTAATTTTGAAGAATTGTAAAAAAAAAAAAAAAAAAAAACTCATCTAAAATCATCTAAATCTTAAGATTAACACTATTAGGTTAAAAAATTAGTTCATAATTGTACTGTGTAAAATTCTGTAAATCAAACATTTTAACTGATCATTTTAGAGGCTGACCTTTTGACCTCTTTATCTGAGATCAGTGTGAGGCCATTGTAAGGTTACACATTTTTTTAAGAAGACTCATTCGTAAATTGTTCTTAAAATAAAATGTAAGAACATTTTTAGGAAGATAACATTTATCATAATTTGTTTTCATCAGTATGAAGTTAAGCAATATAAAAGCACATCTAAAAAGACGTTCTTTCTTAACAAGAATGTTTATAATTACATAAAACAACAATTTTAACTCATTTTAAATAGGCTTGTAAGGTTAAGAACATAAAAAACATATTTTTTGAGAATTCTTATTAAGTACAAAGAATCAGAGATCAAAGATAAAAAACTATGAAGTTCATAAGGATGGTAAAGGTGCACATTTTTGTCACTGTACAGCGAAATGTGTCCTCCGCATTTAACCCATCTGGTAGTGAACATACACTCACACACACACACACACACACACACATGTGTGTTAGGGGCAGTGAGTACACACACACACACCCAGAGCGGTGGGCAGCCAACTCCAGCGCCCGGGGAGCAGAGAGGGTAAAGGGCCTTGCTCAAGGGCCCAACAGTGGCAGCTTGCTGAGCCCGGGAATCGAACCCACAACCCTGTTATCGATAACCCGGTGCTCTAACCGCTGAGCCACCACTGCCCCTATATGGGTTAATATGGGTTAATAAACATTAAGTAAATTTGATAAAGTTAATAAGTTAATGAGGAACAGATTTTTAAATATACTAATTGTTTCTCAAATTATTCTTAATAGACAAGTTAAGAATTAGATAATTCTTAGAAATTCTCAAAATTAAAAAAAAGAAAGAAGGAATCTTATAATAAAAAATAAGTTTATTAGAATGGGTTAATTACAGTTAAGTAAATAATTTAATTAAATTCATTAAGAACAGATTTTTTGAGAATACTAATTGTTTCTTGAATTGTTCTTACATATAAAAACATTTTTTAAGAATTCATATTAAGTACAAAGAATCAGATATCAAAGATAAAAAACTATGAAGTTCATAAGGATGGGTTAATTGACGTAAAGTAAATAAGTTAAGTAAGTTAATAAGTTAATTAAGAACAGATTTTTGAATATACTAATTGTTTCTCAAATTATTCTTAAGAGAAAACTTAGATCATTCTTAGGAATTCTTAAAAAAATCTTATTAAAAACTTTTATATAATGTTTTTATAATGTTTACTTACATTAAGAAAATATTAAATATTTTTTCAGAATACTAATTGTTTGTAAAATTAAAAAGCACATCTAAGAAGACTTTTTTTTCTCAGGGCACGTTTGAGAATCCAGCCCCTGATTCTTTATGTAGATGAATTTTTTGCGGATGAATCTTTTACATATGTTATGCATCCCGAGGGAAAACAGTACTCGGGCTCTGCACTTCTTATGAGGATTTAAATCTCAGACTGTTCGATAAGCTTCAGTAAATATTTGATCACACAATGTTCCTCTGCGAGTGTGTGTGTGTGTGTGTGTGTGTGTGTGTGTGTGTTTGTAGCTAGAACTGTATTATGGCTTGTTAAACACTTCGTACGTCAGAGAAAGTAGAAAAACATCAACAGTAAATGAAGAGATCTTTCAGTCTTATCCTCAAATGAGATTCTGCAAATGGTCCGGATTGCATTGTTCCGTGTTGCTAAGCAGACGCTTGAATCAGATTCAGTCGGAAAATGAAAATGGCATCCAAAGGGCTAATTATGCTGGTATGAGCTTGTTGTTAGACCAAAACCAGCAATTGATTAAACCAAATGACGCAGTTTGAACATACTCAGGGTTTGATTGACAGGTCATTCACGCAACAAAACCTCCCATCTCAGATGATTCTCCGTTTCATTGCCAGGAACCCTAAAGTGATGCGGGCAGTTCTGCTCCTGTCCTTCCAATTTCCCATCATCAAAATCCCATACACTATGTGGACAAAAGTATTGGGACACCTGCTCATTCCTTGTTTCTTCTGAAATCAAGGATATATTAAAAAAAGAGCTGATCCTGCTTTTGTTGGAAGAAAGGAAGAAGACTTTCTACTAGATTTGGTTGCATTCGGCAACAAGCTTATCCCCAACTCCCCAACTCATCCCATTGGGTATTGGATAGAGCATCGCCACCATCATTCCAGAGAACGCAGTTCTTCCACTGCTCCACAGCTCCTGAATGCTGGGGGGCTTTACACCCCTCTATAGCCCATGTTTGGTATTATTAGGCAGCATGGTGCTGATAGGTGCATGTTGGTTAATCTGCTCCAGGGAGTCCTATTCTATTGGCAGTACTTTAGGGGCTGGGACTAGTGTCAGCGATGGGTGCAACTTAAAGGAGCTGAATAATGCAGACACCCCTTATAAACATGAACCTATTGGTGCCATGCCTAATGCCATATACATGCTATAAAGCCCCCCTCCCCAGCTTTGAGCTGTGGAGCAGTGGAAGAACTGTGTTGAAGATAAGCTTGTTGCTGAATGCAACCAAATCCTCACAGCAGTGCTCCTCCAGAATCTAGTAGAAAGCCAGTACAGCCAGGACAGTAGAGACAGGTACTCCAGCTCTTTTTTGCCCGTAATGCCCTTAATTTCAGAAGAAACAACAAATGAGCAGGTGTCCCAATACTTATGTCAATGCAGTGCATATGAGAGATGCATCATATAGCCATCTGCAGCTTGTTGACTCATCTCACTGTCAGCAGGGTGTACTTTTCATTTCACGGCTCCTGACAGGTAACAGCTTTTCTGACTCATCTGACACTAACGTTCACGCAGATAACAGGAAAATAACACAGCCTACTGTTGTTACACGCGCCGAGATGCAGTGTGTCGGCAACTTCGCAGATTCCTCAGGCCTACTGGGATACCCTGTACATTTCAAACCTCTATGACATACTGTTACCCATTATAAATGGACAAACACATGGTACGGCCTCATGATGGCCCTATAGCAGCACTGTGTAGGTCTATAACTCCAGACTGTCTCCATCTGTCTCTCTGCAGACTCCGTTATCAGCCTCCTCCTTTCACCCTGTGTGTGTTCTTCAATGCTCAGGACCCAACAGGACTGACCACCAGTAGTATTTTTTGGGTGGTGGGTCATTCTCAGCACTGCAGTGACACTGACTGACCTGCGCTGGTGGTGGTACGAGTAGTGGAGTGGACGCAGCAGTGCTGCTGGAGTGCTTAAACACTGTGTCTCTGTGTCCACTCACTGTCCACTCTCTGTTAGACACTCCTCCTACCTAGCTGGTCCAGCTTGTAGATGAAGGTTCATCTGCTGGTCATCCTCTAGTCCTTCATCATACCCACAGGACGCTGTTGGCTGGATGTTTCTGGCTGGTGGACTATTCTCAGTCCAGAATAGTCGGAGGAACAGCGGCTGATTTCTAACTGTTCTAAGATCTTTTTAAACCCCTTCAATCTGCAGACTCCTCTGCATCTCCACCCTTCTTTCTGAAGGCCTCAGAGAGCTCTGTGGATCTGGCCATGATGGTGAACTTCTTCACCCCTCACTTCAACCATCAATCAGACCACAGAGGTTTAAATCAGACTCCAGACTCCTCCAGAATAATCCTCTCTAACCATGATTTGACCAACCATCTGCAGCTGATGTTCTAACTACCACCTCCTCTCAGTGCTGATCACATGAAGAAGTTTAGATCTCCAGATGTTTACATATGATCAAATAGACAGAGGTTTTCATAGGGTGTCCTAACTCTACCCTGGAGTGGGGAGGAACATTAACCTCCCCTCCCCAAAACACACACAGCTCCTCAAAAGTGCAGGTGGCTCTTTGTATTCCCCTCTGGAAGTGCATGGTGAGACATGATAAGAACATGATAAGAAGCTCCAGGGCTGCCTTCGCCACAGGCAGCAGGATCTTGTGTGGTTAGAATCAGATACAAACAGCTCAACCATCGGCCCAGCCAGATGTTTATCCGATGCTGCGGCTTCACGGGGTGGTGATAGTGCTGCAAATTGACCTTTCCATGCTCCACGTCACAAAAGTGTCCCGTTGCTGCATCCCGTTCACGCCATGTTGGAAATATCGTATTTATAATAAATTAATAAGTGAAAATAGCACTGCCTCCACAGCCTGGCTATGTGCACTAACCCCACCTAGTAGCCTCATCATTGCACTCACTGTACTGCACTGTACTTTACACTACAGTATTACCGCACTACTCAATTTTGCACATCTATTTTTGTATTGTATTTTGTATTTCGTGTTGCAATTCTGTTCATATTGCTCTATTCATATTTGGAGTTTCTGGATTTTTTAACATATGCTGCTCATTGCATTTGGCTCCTTTACTGCATATATTTATGGTAATTTATATCATATTTTTATACCACCTTCTTATCCCACATTCTGTGTATACATACATTATATACAGTGAGAAAAATAAGTATTTGAACACCCTGCGACTTTGCAAGTTCTCCCATTTAGAAATCATGGAGGGGTCTGAAATTTTTATCTTAGGTGCATGTCCACTGTGAGAGACTAAAAAAACAAATCTAAAAAAAAATCCGGAAATTACGAAGTATGATTTTTTAATAATTTATTTGTGTGTTACTGCTGCAAATAAGTATTTGAACACCTGCCAATCAGCAAAAATTCTGGCCCTCAAAGACCTGTTAGTCCACCTCTAAAAAGTTCACCTCCACTCCACTTATAATTCTAAATTAGAAGCACCTCTTTGAGGTCGTTAGCTGCATACAGACACCTACATACAGACACCTACAAATTGTAGACCTCCACAAGGCTGGAAAGGGCCATGGGGCAATTGCCAAGCAGCTTGGTGAAAAAAGATCAACTGTTGGAGCAATTATTAGAAAATGGAAGAAGCTAAACATGACTGTCAATCTCCCTCAGACTGGGGCTCCATGCAATATCTCACCTCGTGGCGTATCAATGATCCTAAGAAAGGTGAGGAATCAGCCCAGAACTACACGGGAGGAGCTGGTCAATGACCTGAAGAGAGCTGGCACCACTGTTTCCAAGGTTACTGTGGGTAATACACTAAGACGCCATAGTTTAAAGTCATGCATGGCACAGAAGGTTCCCCTGCTTAAATCAGCACACGTCCAGGCCCGTCTTAAGTTTGCCCATGACCATTTGGATGATCCAGAGAAGTCATGGGAGAAGGTTCTGTGGTCAGATGAGACCAAAATAGAACTTTTTGGTCTTGATTCCACTCGCTGTGTTTGGAGGACGAAGAATGATGAGTACCATCCCAAAAACACCATCCCTACTGTGAAGCATGGGGGTGGAAGCATCATGCATTGGGGGTGTTTTTCTGCACATGGGACAGGACAACTGCACTGTATTAAAGAGAGGATGACTGAGGCCATGTATTGCGAGATTTTGGGGAACAATCTCCTTCCCTCAGTTAGAGCACTGAAGATGGGTCGTGGCTGGGTCTTTCAACATGACAATGACCCAAAGCACACAGCCAGGATAACCATGGAGTTGCTCCGTAAGAAGCATATCAAGGTTCTGGAGTGGCCTAGCCAGTCTCCAGACCTAAACCCTGTAGAAAATCTTTGGAGAGCTTAAACGACAGAAACCTGGCTGATCTGGAGAAGATCTGTGTGGAGGAATGAGCCAAAATCCCTGCTGCAGTGTGTGCAAACCTGGTGAAAAACTACAGGAAACGTTTGACCTCTGTAATTGCAAACAAAGGCTACTGTACCGAATATTAACATTGATTTTCACAGGTGTTCAAATACTTATTTGCAGCAGTAACACACAAATAAATTATTAAAAAATCATACATTGTGATTTCCAGATTTTTTTTTTAGATTATGTCTCTTGCACCTAAGATGAAAATTTCAGACCCCTTCATGATTTCTAAGTGGGAGAACCTGTGAAGTCACAGGGTGTTCAAATATGTATTTTCCTCACTGTGTATATATATATATATTATACACACACACACACACACATACTGTATTTTGCACTTTTGGTCGTCAACTTCGCAGATTCCTCAGGCCTACTGGGATACCCTGTATATTTCAGACCTCTATAATAGACCTGTATCACATACTGTTAGCCATTATAGATGGACATAAACGCAAGGTATCATGATGGCCATATAGCAGCACTGTGTAGGTCTATGACTCGAGACTGTCTCCATCTGTCTCTCTGCAGACTCTGTTATCAGCCTCCTCCTTTCACCCTGTGTGTGTTCTTGTTGCTGCATCCCGTTCACGCCATGTTGGAAATATCGTATTTATAATAAATTAATTGTGAAAAGTGAAAATAGCACTGCCTCCACAGCCTGGCTATGTGCACTAACCCCACCTAGTAGCCTCATCATTGCACTCACTGTACTGCACTGTACTTTACACTACAGTATTACCGCACTACTCAATTTTGCACATCTATTTTTGTATTGTTTTTTGTGTTTGCAATTCTGTTCATATTGCTCTATTCATATTTGGAGTTACTGTAATTGTTTTTAACATATGCTGCTCATTGCATTTGGCTTCTTTGCTGTATATGTTTATGGTAATTATATATATATATATATATATATATATATATATATATATATATATATATATATATATATATATATACCACCACATGCACAATAACCCCCAAACAGTCATTTCTATTTTGCACTTTATGTAACTAATACTGTATTTTGCTTTTTTGGTTGGATGCTAACTGCATTTCATTGACTGTGTACCTGTACTCTGCACAATGACAATAAAGTTAATCTAATAATCTAATGACAATAAAGTTAATCTAATAATCTAATCTAATCTAGTAAATCATATGACAATAGCACACCAATAGAAACTCTGATTTCTAAAGAGTTTACCCAGTCACACTGCTGATACCTGAGGATACAACATCACTAGGTAACTCAAATCAAATAACTTAACCGGTAACCGATACCACTTTTTCCTTTCCGATACCAATACTAGATTTTCAAGTATCTGCCGATACCGATTACCCATACCGATACCAACGCTGACTTAAATACTCATGATATTTATAGCGTTCCACTTTTCATAAGCTGTACTTTATTATATCCGATACCAAATGTGATCTAATAAGCTTGAAAGAACAGCAGTTACTCGTTGAGGAACTGCAGATTTCAAAAAATTCGTGGCTGTTGGTTGTTCCTGGTTGTTTCATCAGTCTATGGTCAAAGCTAGCTTCAAGCTAATACTTGGAAGAACATGCTAGCTAGCAGTTACCTCAGAATAATCAAAGTGATTCCATGTTTAATTCACTACATTAATATAATTCAGGCTGTTAAACCCTAACGTTAAGTTGACTATGATTACTAACTTGACAATGGCTGAAGCTACCTTACTCTTAAGTGGCTAATTAGCTAGCAGCTAGTTAGTAGGGCAATATTTTTATGTATATTTTTACTTTACTATTTTTACTATAAACACGACTGTAGATGACTGTATTGTACAGTGGTTGTATTTGAGCTAGCGGTGGTGGTGGGAATCTTTAGAGCTGTGGTGGGATTATATATATATATATATATATATATATATATATATATATATATATATATATATATATATGGCATATATTTTATATAAAACTTGGTGAAAATGGCATTTTAACAATGGGCAGTTTGGGATCAAAATATGTAAATATAGGCCTTTATTGTGTAAAAGGTTATGTGGCATAGATTTAATGGATATTATGCTTCCTGTGACCCTGCCTGGTAAAGGCCTCAAGCCTTGCCCTCAGAGGATATAGACCCCATATTTACAGTGCAGGACCTCATGAATATGGCCTGTGACATGTTTAGGAGGTGACATGTTCATGGGACTGGCAGCCGGTACAATAGCATTGCTAACACAGTTGTAGCGATGCTAATGTCATGATAGCAACGCTGAGTGAAGCTGGTGGGAACGATGTTGAGTGGACATGCTAATCGCTACGGACTTTTAAATGCACATTAATGCCAAAGTATGTCTTTGTACCACTTCCCTTTATGTCGTCCTAATACGTTCTTGCCCATGCCTCTTCTAGGCCGGCCCACTTGGATGCCTACCAAAACCTTCGGATCTGGTCCACTTTACCTGCTGCCATTTTTTCCCCACACCCCTAGTGAGCATTGCAGGAAAAATTCATTTTTAATGGCTGGCCTCATCCACCAGCAAAAAAATATTATATAATAATTATAATAATATTCATGTAACTGATATAAGCTAGTGCTGCATCCTACTACATAAAACACTGCTCCCCTGATGCTCTCTGCTCTTTGTGTGCTACAGTAGAGCCACACAAGTACAGAAAAACAACAGTAAAAAAGAGCTTATTAACTTTGATTCCGGCCAAAAATACACTTCATGCATTTCACTGCTGCTGTGGCTAATCTGATCTAATGAGAGACCGTTCTCCCAGGTAACACCTAGCAGAATGTATATGAAGTGTCAGTTCCGAGGAAGACTTGAAGACAGCATTTCATGAGCTGCTAATTCCATCTAATGAGAGACTCTACAGCAGTGTTCGGAGTGCGGAATCCACTGGAAATAACAGTAAATAATCACTAGGTAGGAAAGAACTGGGTTTAGCTGTTGTGTTGTGTAATCGGATCATGGTGTTGTAGTCAAGGCCACCTAACATTTCATCAAAGACACTCCAAACACTTTAGCAAACGTTTCATCAAATGCTCCACCAAACCTCCCCAAAAACATTCCACAAAACAACCACCACACATTCCAACAAACCCTCCAAACATTCTAACAAACACTGCACCAAACAGTCCACAAAACAGTCCACAAAACAGTCCACCAAACCCTCCATAAAACATTCCAAAACCTCTGAACACGAACACTCCACCAAACATTCCACCAAACATTCTAACAAACACTCCACGAAACCCTCCAACAAACACTTCACCAAACACATCAAACATTCTACAAAACAACCACTAAACACTTGAAACACTCCACCAAACATTCCACCAAACCCTCCAAACATTCCACAAAACATTCCACCAAACACTCCAAACATTCCACAAACCCTCCAAACACTCCACCAAACGTTCCACCAAACCCTCCTAACATTCCACAAAACCCTCCAAACACCCCACCAAACCTTTCAAACAGTCCACAAAACAGTCCACAAAACAGTCCACAAAACTCTCCATAAAACATTCCAAAACCTCCGAACACGAACACTCCACCAAACATTCCACCAAACATTCTTACAAACACTCCACGAAACCCTCCAACAAACACTTCACCAAACACATCAAACATTCTACAAAACAACCACTAAACACTTGAAACACTCCACCAAACATTCCACCAAACCCTCCAAACATTCCACAAAACATTCCACCAAACATTCCACCAAACATTCCACCAAACCCTCTAAACATTCCACAAACCCTCCAAACACTCCACCAAACGTTCCACCAAACCCTCCTAACATTCCACAAAACCCTCCAAACACCCCACCAAACATTCCACCAAACCTTTCAAACATTCCACCAAACAGTCAAAAAAACAAAACTATCAAAGAGTCCACCAAACTCTCCACCAAACACTTCACCAAACGCATAAAACATTCTACAAAACAACCACCAAACACTTGAAACACTCCACAAAACATTCCACAAAACCCTCCAAACACTCCAGACCTTTAAAATATTCTAAACCCTCCAAACACTCCACCAAACCCTCCAAACATTCCACAAACCATCCAAACACCCCACCAAACATTCTAGACCTTTCAAACATTCCACCAAACACTCCATCAAACATTTCAAACCCTCCAAATACTCCACCAAACATTCCAATAAATGCTGCACTGAACAGTCCACCACACAGTCCACCAAACCCTCCACCAAACATTCCAAACACTACACCAAACCCTCCAAACACTCCATCAAACACTCCACCAAACATTCCACCATACATTTCATTAAACCTTCCAAACACTCCCCCAAACACTCCAACAAACATTTTACCAAACCTTACAAACACTCCACCAAACATTCCGCCAAACACTCCAACAAACATTCCAAAAACCCTCCAAATACTCCACCAAACATTCTAACACTGCACCAAACAGTCCACCAAATCCTCCATCAAACATTCCAAACACTCCACCAAACATTCAATTAAACATTCCAAACACTCCAAACACTCCACCAAACACTCCAGCAAACCCTCCAAACATTACACCAAACATTCCAAACCCTCCACCAAACATTCCACTAAACATTCCACCAAACATTCCACTAAACATTCCACCAAACCTTCCAAAAACTCCACCAAAGACTCCAACAAATATTCCACCAAACCTTCCAAACACTCCCCCAAACAATCCATCAAACCCTCCAAACACTCCACCAAACCTTCCAAACACTCCACCAAACACTTCACAAAACATTCCACCAAACCTTGCAAACACTCCACCAAACACTCCACCAAACCTTTCAAACACTCCACCAAACAACCCATCAAACCCTCCAAATACTCCCCCAAACACTCCACCAAACATTTCACCAAACCTTCCAAACACTCCACCAAACATTCCACCAAACCTTCAAACACTCCCCCAAACATTCCAAACCCTCTAAACATTCCACAAACCCTCCAAACACTCCACCAAACGTTCCACCAAACCCTCCTAACATTCCACAAAACCCTCCAAACACCCCACCAAACATTCCACCAAACCTTTCAAACATTCCACCAAACAGTCAAAAAAACAAAACTATCAAAGAGTCCACCAAACTCTCCACCAAACACTTCACCAAACGCATAAAACATTCTACAAAACAACCACCAAACACTTGAAACACTCCACAAAACATTCCACAAAACCCTCCAAACACTCCAGACCTTTCAAATATTCTAAACCCTCCAAACACTCCACCAAACATTCCATCAAACCCTCCAAACATTCCACAAACCATCCAAACACCCCACCAAACATTCCAAACACTCCCCGAAACACTCCACCAAACATTTTACCAAACCTTCCAAACACTCCACCAAACAATCCAGCAAACCCTCCAAACACTCCACCAAACATTTCACCAAACCTTCCAAACACTCCCCCAAACATTCCACCAAACCTTGCAAACACTCCACCAAACATTCCATCAAATATTCTAAAACCTCTAAACACTCCACCAAACACTCCACCAAACCTTTCAAGCATTCCACCAAACGCTCCACCAAACATTCCACCAAACCTTACAAACACTCCACCAAACATTCCATCAAACATTCCAAACCCTCCAAACACGCCACCAAACCTTCCAAATACTCCACAAAACATTCCAAACCCTCCAAATTCTCCACCAAACATTCCACCAAACCATCCAAACATTCCACCAAACATTCCAAAACCTCTAAACATTCCATCAAACATTCCACAAAACCTTTCAAGCCTTCCACCAAACGCTCCACCAAACATTCCACCAAACCTTACAAATCCTCCAAACACTCCACCAAACATTCCACCAAACCTTCCAAACACTCCACCAAACAATCCATCAAACACTCCACCAAACATTTTACCAAACCTTGCAAACACTCCCCCAAACATTCCATCAAACATTCTAAAACCTCTAAACACTCCACCAAACACTCCACCAAACCTTTCAAGCATTCCACCAAACGCTCCACCAAACATTCCACCAAACCTTACAAACACTCCACCAAACATTCCATCAAACATTCCAAACCCTCCAAACACGCCACCAAACCTTCCAAACACTCCACAAAACATTCCAAACCCTCCAAATTCTCCACCAAACACTCCACCAAACATTCCAACAAACATTCCAAAACCTCTAAACATTCCATCAAACATTCCACCAAACATTCCACAAAACCTTTCAAGCCTTCCGCCAAACGCTCCACCAAACATTCCACCAAACCTTCCAAATCCTCCAAACACTCCACCAAATATTCCACCAAACCTTCCAAACACTCCACCAAACAATCCATCAAACACTCCACCAAACATTTTACCAAACCTTGCAAACACTCCCCCAAACATTCCATCAAACATTCTAAAACCTCTAAACACTCCACCAAACACTCCACCAAACCTTTCAAGCATTCCACCAAACGCTCCACCAAACATTTCACCAAACCTTACAAACACTCCAAACATGCCACCAAACCTTCCAAACACTCCACCAAACAATCCATCAAACACTCCACCAAACATTTTACCAAACCTTGCAAACACTCTTCCAAACATTCCATCAAACATTCTAAAACCTCTAAACACTCCACCAAACACTCCACCAAACCTTTCAAGCATTCCACCAAACGCTCCACCAAACATTTCACCAAACCTTACAAACACTCCAAACATGCCACCAAAACTTCCAAACACTCCACCAAACATTCCAAAACCTCTAAACATTCCATCAAACATTCCAAACCCTCTAAACATTCCACCAAACATTCCACAAAACCTTTCAAGCCTTCCACCAAACACTCCACCAAACATTTTACCAAACCTTGCAAACACGCCACCAAACATTCCACCAATCGCTCCACGAAATCCTCCATCAAACATTCCAAACACTCCACCAAACATTTCATCAAACATTCCAAACCCTCCAAACACGCCACCAAACATTCCACCAAACATTCCAAACCCTCTAAACATTACACCAAACCTTCCAAAAACTCCACCAAAGACTCCAACAAATATTCCATCAAACATTCCAAACACTCCCCCAAACAATCCATCAAACATTCCAAACACTCCACCAAACATTTCATCAAACCTTCCAAACACTCCACCAAACATTCCATCAAACATTTCAAACCCTCCAAACACGCCACCAAACCTTCCAAACACTTCACCAAACATTCCACCAAACATTCCAAACACTCCCCAAAACACTCCACCAAACATTTTACCAAACCCTGCAATCACGCCACCAAGCATTACACCAAACCTCACAAATCCTCCAAACACTCCACCAAACATTCCACCAAACCTTCCAAACACTCCACCAAACAATCCAGCAAACCCTCCAAACACTCCACCAAACATTTCACCAAACCTTCCAAACACTCCCCCAAACATTCCACCAAACCTTGCAAACACTCCACCAAACATTCCATCAAATATTCTAAAACCTCTAAACACTCCACCAAACACTCCACCAAACATTCCACCAAACCTTTCAAGCATTCCACCAAACGCTCCACCAAACATTCCACCAAACGCTCCACCAAACATTCCACCAAACCTTACAAACACTCCACCAAACATTCCATCAAACATTCCAAACCCTCCAAACACGCCACCAAACCTTCCAAACACTCCACAAAACATTCCAAACCCTCCAAATTCGCCACCAAACACTCCACCAAACATTCCACCAAACCATCCAAACACTCCACCAAACATTCCAACAAACATTCCAAAACCTCTAAACATTCCATCAAACACTCCACCAAACATTTCATCAAACATTCCAAACCCTCCAAACACGCCACCAAACATTCCACCAAACATTCCAAACCCTCTAAACATTACACCAAACCTTCCAAAAACTCCACCAAAGACTCCAACAAATATTCCATCAAACATTCCAAACACTCCCCCAAACAATCCATCAAACATTCCAAACACTCCACCAAACATTTCATCAAACCTTCCAAACACTCCACCAAACACTCCACCAAACATTCCATCAAACATTTCAAACCCTCCAAACACGCCACCAAACCTTCCAAACACTTCACCAAACACTCCACCAAACATTTTACCAAACCCTGCAAACACGCCACCAAGCATTCCACCAAACCTCACAAATCCTCCAAACACTCCACCAAACATTCCACCAAACCTTCCAAACACTCCACCAAACAATCCAGCAAACCCTCCAAACACTCCACCAAACATTTCACCAAACCTTCCAAACACTCCCCCAAACATTCCACCAAACCTTGCAAACACTCCACCAAACATTCCATCAAATATTCTAAAACCTCTAAACACTCCACCAAACACTCCACCAAACATTCCACCAAACCTTTCAAGCATTCCACCAAACGCTCCACCAAACATTCCACCAAACGCTCCACCAAACATTCCACCAAACCTTACAAACACTCCACCAAACATTCCATCAAACATTCCAAACCCTCCAAACACGTCACCAAACCTTCCAAACACTCCACAAAACATTCCAAACCCTCCAAATTCGCCACCAAACACTCCACCAAACATTCCACCAAACCATCCAAACACTCCACCAAACATTCCAACAAACATTCCAAAACCTCTAAACATTCCATCAAACACTCCACCAAACATTCCACCAAACCTTCCAAACACTCCCCGAAACACTCCACCAAACATTCCACCAAACCATCCAAACATTCCACCAAACATTCCAAAACCTCTAAACATTCCATCAAACATTCCACCAAGCATTCCACAAAACCTTTCAAGCCTTCCACCAAACGCTCCACCAAACATTCCACCAAACCTTACAAATCCTCCAAACACTCCACCAAACATTCCACCAAACCTTCCAAACACTCCACCAAACACTCCACCAAACATTTTACCAAACCTTGCAAACACTCCCCCAAACATTCCATCAAACATTCTAAAACCTCTAAACACTCCACCAAACACTCCACCAAACCTTTCAAGCATTCCACCAAACGCTCCACCAAACCTTACAAACACTCCACCAAACATTCCATCAAACATTCCAAACCCTCCAAACACGCCACCAAATCTTCCAAACACTCCACAAAACATTCCAAACCCTCCAAATTCTCCACCAAACACTCCACCAAACATTCCACCAAACCATCCAAACACTCCACCAAACATTCCAAAACCTCTAAACATTCCATCAAACATTCCACCAAACATTCCACAAAACCTTTCAAGCCTTCCACCAAACGCTCCACCAAACATTCCACCAAACCTTACAAATCCTCCAAACACTCCACCAAACATTCCACCAAACCTTCCAAACACTCCACCAAACAATCCATCAAACACTCCACCAAACATTTTACCAAACCTTGCAAACACTCCCCCAAACATTCCATCAAACATTCTAAAACCTCTAAACACTCCCCCAAACACTCCAACAAACCTTTCAAGCATTCCACCAAACGCTCCACCAAACATTTCACCAAACCTTACAAACACTCCAAACATGCCACCAAAACTTCCAAAACCTCTAAACATTCCATCAAACATTCCAAACCCTCTAAACACTCCACCAAACATTCCACCAAACACTCCACCAAACATTTTACCAAACCTTGCAAACACGCCACCAAACATTCCACCAATCGCTCCACGAAATCCTCCATCAAACATTCCAAACACTCCACCAAACATTCCACCAAACATTCCAAACCCTCTAAACATTCCATCAAACATTCCAAACCCTCTAAACACTCCACCAAACATTCCACCAAACCTTCCAAACACCCCACCAAACATTTTACCAAACCTTGCAAACATGCCACCAAACATTTCACTAAACACCCCACCAAACATTCCACTAAACATTACACCAAACCTTCCAAAAACTCCACCAAAGACTCCAACAAATATTCCACCAAACCTTCCAAACACTCCCCCAAACATTTCATCAAACCTTCCAAACACTCCACCAAACACTCCACCAAACATTCCATCAAACATTTCAAACCCTCCAAACACGCCACCAAACCTTCCAAACACTTCACCAAACATTCCACCAAACATTCCAAACCCTCTAAACATTCCATCAAACATTCTAAACCCTCTAAACACTCCACCAAACATACCACCAAACCTTCCAAACACCCCACCAAACATTTTACCAAACCTTGCAAACACGCCACAAAACATTCCACCAATCGCTCCACGAAACATTCCACCAAACCTTCCAAACACTCCACCAAACATTCCATCAAACATTCTAAACCCTCCAAACACTACACCAAACATTCCAAACACTCCCCAAACACGCAACCAAACATTCCACCAAACATTCCACCAAACCTTCCAAACACTCCACCAAACATTTCATCAAACCTTCCAAACCCTCTAAACACGCCACCAAACCTTCCAAACACTTCACCAAACATTCCACCAAACATTCCAAACCCTCTAAACATTCCATCAAACATTCTAAACCCTCTAAACACTCCACCAAACATACCACCAAACCTTCCAAACACCCCACCAAACATTTTACCAAACCTTGCAAACACGCCACAAAACATTCCACCAATCGCTCCACGAAACATTCCACCAAACCTTCCAAACACTCCACCAAACATTCCATCAAACATTCTAAACCCTCCAAACACTGCACCAAACATTCCAAACACTCCCCAAACACGTAACCAAACATTCCACCAAACATTACACCAAACCTTCCAAACACTCCACCAAACATTTCATCAAACCTTACAAACCCTCTAAACACTCCACCAAACATTCCACCAAACCTTCCAAACACCCCACCAAACATTTCACCAAACCTTCCAAACACTCCATCAAACCTTCCAAACACTCCCCCAAACACTCCACCAAACATTCCACCAAACCTTGCAAACACTCCACCAAACATTCCATCAAACATTCCAAACCCTCTAAACACTCCACCAAAAACCCCACCAAACATTCCACAAAACCTTTCAAGCTTTCCACCAAATGCTCCACCAAACATTCCACCAAACCTTACAAACACTCCCCCAAACATTCCATCAAACATTTCAAACCCTCCAAACATTCCACCAAACATTCCAAACCCTCTAAACATTCCATCAAACATTCTAAACCCTCTAAACACTCCACCAAACATTCCACCAAACCTTCCAAACACCCCACCAAACATTTTACCAAACCTTGCAAACACGCCACAAAACATTCCACCAATCGCTCCACCAAACCTTGCAAACACTCCCCCAAACATTCCATCAAACATTTCAAACCCTCCAAACATTCCACCAAACATTCCAAACCCTCTAAACATTCCATCAAACATTCTAAACCCTCTAAACACTCCACCAAACATTCCACCAAACCTTCCAAACACCCCACCAAACATTTTACCAAACCTTGCAAACACGCCACCAAACATTCCACCAATCGCTCCACCAAACCTTGCAAACACTCCACCAAACATTCCAAACACTCCAGCAAACCTTCCAAACACTCCACCAAACATTCCACCAAACCTTCCAAACACTCCACCAAACATTTCATCAAACCTTCCAAACACTCCACCAAACACTCCACCAAAAATTCCAAACCCTCTAAACATTCCATCAAACATTCTAAACACTCTAAACACTCCACCAAACATTCCACCAAACCTTCCAAACACTCCACCAAACATTTTACCAAACCTTGCAAACACGCCACCAAACATTCCACCAATCGCTCCACGAAATCCTCCATCAAACATTCCAAACACTCCACCAAACATTCCACCAAACATTCCAAACCCTCTAAACATTCCATCAAACATTCCAAACCCTCTAAACACTCCACCAAACATTCCACCAAACCTTCCAAACACCCCACCAAACATTTTACCAAACCTTGCAAACATGCCACCAAACATTTCACTAAACACCCCACCAAACATTCCACTAAACATTACACCAAACCTTCCAAAAACTCCACCAAAGACTCCAACAAATATTCCACCAAACCTTCCAAACACTCCCCCAAACAATCCATCAAACATTCCAAACACTCCACCAAACATTTCATCAAACCTTCCAAACACTCCACCAAACACTCCACCAAACATTCCATCAAACATTTCAAACCCTCCAAACACGCCACCAAACCTTCCAAACACTTCACCAAACATTCCACCAAACATTCCAAACCCTCTAAACATTCCATCAAACATTCTAAACCCTCTAAACACTCCACCAAACATACCACCAAACCTTCCAAACACCCCACCAAACATTTTACCAAACCTTGCAAACACGCCACAAAACATTCCACCAATCGCTCCACGAAACATTCCACCAAACCTTCCAAACACTCCACCAAACATTCCATCAAACATTCTAAACCCTCCAAACACTACACCAAACATTCCAAACACTCCCCAAACACGCAACCAAACATTCCACCAAACATTCCACCAAACCTTCCAAACACTCCACCAAACATTTCATCAAACCTTCCAAACCCTCTAAACACGCCACCAAACCTTCCAAACACTTCACCAAACATTCCACCAAACATTCCAAACCCTCTAAACATTCCATCAAACATTCTAAACCCTCTAAACACTCCACCAAACATACCGCCAAACCTTCCAAACACCCCACCAAACATTTTACCAAACCTTGCAAACACGCCACAAAACATTCCACCAATCGCTCCACGAAACATTCCACCAAACCTTCCAAACACTCCACCAAACATTCCATCAAACATTCTAAACCCTCCAAACACTGCACCAAACATTCCAAACACTCCCCAAACACGTAACCAAACATTCCACCAAACATTACACCAAACCTTCCAAACACTCCACCAAACATTTCATCAAACCTTACAAACCCTCTAAACACTCCACCAAACATTCCACCAAACCTTCCAAACACCCCACCAAACATTTCACCAAACCTTCCAAACACTCCATCAAACCTTCCAAACACTCCCCCAAACACTCCACCAAACATTCCACCAAACCTTGCAAACACTCCACCAAACATTCCATCAAACATTCCAAACCCTCTAAACACTCCACCAAAAACCCCACCAAACATTCCACAAAACCTTTCAAGCTTTCCACCAAACGCTCCACCAAACATTCCACCAAACCTTACAAACACTCCCCCAAACATTCCATCAAACATTTCAAACCCTCCAAACATTCCACCAAACATTCCAAACCCTCTAAACATTCCATCAAACATTCTAAACCCTCTAAACACTCCACCAAACATTCCACCAAACCTTCCAAACACCCCACCAAACATTTTACCAAACCTTGCAAACACGCCACAAAACATTCCACCAATCGCTCCACCAAACCTTGCAAACACTCCCCCAAACATTCCATCAAACATTTCAAACCCTCCAAACATTCCACCAAACATTCCAAACCCTCTAAACATTCCATCAAACATTCTAAACCCTCTAAACACTCCACCAAACATTCCACCAAACCTTCCAAACACCCCACCAAACATTTTACCAAACCTTGCAAACACGCCACCAAACATTCCACCAATCGCTCCACCAAACCTTGCAAACACTCCACCAAACATTCCAAACACTCCAGCAAACCTTCCAAACACTCCACCAAACATTCCACCAAACCTTCCAAACACTCCACCAAACATTTCATCAAACCTTCCAAACACTCCACCAAACACTCCACCAAAAATTCCAAACCCTCTAAACATTCCATCAAACATTCTAAACACTCTAAACACTCCACCAAACATTCCACCAAACCTTCCAAACACCCCACCAAACATTTTACCAAACCTTGCAAACACTCCACCAAACATTCCACCAATCGCTCCACCAAACATTCCACCAAACCTTTCAAACATTCCACCAAACAGTCAAAAAAACAAAACTATCAAAGAGTCCACCAAACTCTCCACCAAACACTTCACCAAACGCATAAAACATTCTACAAAACAACCACCAAACACTTGAAACACTCCACAAAACATTCCACAAAACCCTCCAAACACTCCAGACCTTTAAAATATTCTAAACCCTCCAAACACTCCACCAAACATTCCACCAAACCCTCCAAACATTCCACAAACCATCCAAACACCCCACCAAACATTCCAGACCTTTCAAACATTCCACCAAACACTCCATCAAACATTTCAAACCCTCCAAATACTCCACCAAACATTCCAATAAATGCTGCACTGAACAGTCCACCACACAGTCCACCAAACCCTCCACCAAACATTCCAAACACTACACCAAACCCTCCAAACACTACACCAAACATTCCACAAATATTCCAAACCCTCCAAACACTCCACCAAATATTCCACCAAACCTTCCAAACACTCCACCAAACTCTCCAAACACTCCACCAAACCCTCCAAACACTCCATCAAACACTCCACCAAACATTCCACCATACATTTCATTAAACCTTCCAAACACTCCCCCAAACACTCCAACAAACATTTTACCAAACCTTACAAACACTCCACCAAACATTCCGCCAAACACTCCAACAAACATTCCAAAAACCCTCCAAATACTCCACCAAACATTCTAACACTGCACCAAACAGTCCACCAAATCCTCCATCAAACATTCCAAACACTCCACCAAACATTCAATTAAACATTCCAAACACTCCAAACACTCCACCAAACACTCCAGCAAACCCTCCAAACATTACACCAAACATTCCAAACCCTCCACCAAACATTCCACTAAACATTCCACCAAACATTCCACTAAACATTCCACCAAACCTTCCAAAAACTCCACCAAAGACTCCAACAAATATTCCACCAAACCTTCCAAACACTCCCCCAAACAATCCATCAAACCCTCCAAACACTCCACCAAACCTTCCAAACACTCCACCAAACACTTCACAAAACATTCCACCAAACCTTGCAAACACTCCACCAAACACTCCACCAAACCTTTCAAACACTCCACCAAACAACTCATCAAACCCTCCAAATACTCCCCCAAACACTCCACCAAACATTTCACCAAACCTTCCAAACACTCCACCAAACATTCCACCAAACCTTCAAACACTCCCCCAAACATTCCAAACCCTCTAAACATTCCACAAACCCTCCAAACACTCCACCAAACGTTCCACCAAAACCTCCTAACATTCCACAAAACCCTCCAAACACCCCACCAAACATTCCACCAAACCTTTCAAACATTCCACCAAACAGTCAAAAAAACAAAACTATCAAAGAGTCCACCAAACTCTCCACCAAACACTTCACCAAACGCATAAAACATTCTACAAAACAACCACCAAACACTTGAAACACTCCACAAAACATTCCACAAAACCCTCCAAACACTCCAGACCTTTCAAATATTCTAAACCCTCCAAACACTCCACCAAACATTCCATCAAACCCTCCAAACATTCCACAAACCATCCAAACACCCCACCAAACATTCCAAACACTCCCCGAAACACTCCACCAAACATTTTACCAAACCTTCCAAACACTCCACCAAACAATCCAGCAAACCCTCCAAACACTCCACCAAACATTTCACCAAACCTTCCAAACACTCCCCCAAACATTCCACCAAACCTTGCAAACACTCCACCAAACATTCCATCAAATATTCTAAAACCTCTAAACACTCCACCAAACACTCCACCAAACCTTTCAAGCATTCCACCAAACGCTCCACCAAACATTCCACCAAACCTTACAAACACTCCACCAAACATTCCATCAAACATTCCAAACCCTCCAAACACGCCACCAAACCTTCCAAACACTCCACAAAACATTCCAAACCCTCCAAATTCTCCACCAAACATTCCACCAAACCATCCAAACATTCCACCAAACATTCCAAAACCTCTAAACATTCCATCAAACATTCCACAAAACCTTTCAAGCCTTCCACCAAACGCTCCACCAAACATTCCACCAAACCTTACAAATCCTCCAAACACTCCACCAAACATTCCACCAAACCTTCCAAACACTCCACCAAACAATCCATCAAACACTCCACCAAACATTTTACCAAACCTTGCAAACACTCCCCCAAACATTCCATCAAACATTCTAAAACCTCTAAACACTCCACCAAACACTCCACCAAACCTTTCAAGCATTCCACCAAACGCTCCACCAAACATTCCACCAAACCTTACAAACACTCCACCAAACATTCCATCAAACATTCCAAACCCTCCAAACACGCCACCAAACCTTCCAAACACTCCACAAAACATTCCAAACCCTCCAAATTCTCCACCAAACACTCCACCAAACATTCCAACAAACATTCCAAAACCTCTAAACATTCCATCAAACATTCCACCAAACATTCCACAAAACCTTTCAAGCCTTCCGCCAAACGCTCCACCAAACATTCCACCAAACCTTCCAAATCCTCCAAACACTCCACCAAATATTCCACCAAACCTTCCAAACACTCCACCAAACAATCCATCAAACACTCCACCAAACATTTTACCAAACCTTGCAAACACTCCCCCAAACATTCCATCAAACATTCTAAAACCTCTAAACACTCCACCAAACACTCCACCAAACCTTTCAAGCATTCCACCAAACGCTCCACCAAACATTTCACCAAACCTTATAAACACTCCAAACATGCCACCAAACCTTCCAAACACTCCACCAAACAATCCATCAAACACTCCACCAAACATTTTACCAAACCTTGCAAACACTCCCCCAAACATTCCATCAAACATTCTAAAACCTCTAAACACTCCACCAAACACTCCACCAAACCTTTCAAGCATTCCACCAAACGCTCCACCAAACATTCCACCAAACCTTACAAACACTCCACCAAACATTCCATCAAACATTCCAAACCCTCCAAACACGCCACCAAACCTTCCAAACACTCCACAAAACATTCCAAACCCTCCAAATTCTCCACCAAACACTCCACCAAACATTCCAACAAACATTCCAAAACCTCTAAACATTCCATCAAACATTCCACCAAACATTCCACAAAACCTTTCAAGCCTTCCGCCAAACGCTCCACCAAACATTCCACCAAACCTTCCAAATCCTCCAAACACTCCACCAAATATTCCACCAAACCTTCCAAACACTCCACCAAACAATCCATCAAACACTCCACCAAACATTTTACCAAACCTTGCAAACACTCCCCCAAACATTCCATCAAACATTCTAAAACCTCTAAACACTCCACCAAACACTCCACCAAACCTTTCAAGCATTCCACCAAACGCTCCACCAAACATTTCACCAAACCTTACAAACACTCCAAACATGCCACCAAACCTTCCAAACACTCCACCAAACAATCCATCAAACACTCCACCAAACATTTTACCAAACCTTGCAAACACTCTTCCAAACATTCCATCAAACATTCTAAAACCTCTAAACACTCCACCAAACACTCCACCAAACCTTTCAAGCATTCCACCAAACGCTCCACCAAACATTTCACCAAACCTTACAAACACTCCAAACATGCCACCAAAACTTCCAAACACTCCACCAAACATTCCAAAACCTCTACACATTCCATCAAACATTCCAAACCCTCTAAACATTCCACCAAACATTCCACAAAACCTTTCAAGCCTTCCACCAAACACTCCACCAAACATTTTACCAAACCTTGCAAACACGCCACCAAACATTCCACCAATCGCTCCACGAAATCCTCCATCAAACATTCCAAACACTCCACCAAACATTTCATCAAACATTCCAAACCCTCCAAACACGCCACCAAACATTCCACCAAACATTCCAAACCCTCTAAACATTACACCAAACCCTCTAAACATTACACCAAACCTTCCAAAAACTCCACCAAAGACTCCAACAAATATTCCATCAAACATTCCAAACACTCCCCCAAACAATCCATCAAACATTCCAAACACTCCACCAAACATTTCATCAAACCTTCCAAACACTCCACCAAACACTCCACCAAACATTCCATCAAACATTTCAAACCCTCCAAACACGCCACCAAACCTTCCAAACACGCCACCAAACCTTCCACCAAACATTCCAAACACTCCCCAAAACACTCCACCAAACATTTTACCAAACCCTGCAAACACGCCACCAAGCATTCCACCAAACCTCACAAATCCTCCAAACACTCCACCAAACATTCCACCAAACCTTCCAAACACTCCACCAAACAATCCAGCAAACCCTCCAAACACTCCACCAAACATTTCACCAAACCTTCCAAACACTCCCCCAAACATTCCACCAAACCTTGCAAACACTCCACCAAACATTCCATCAAATATTCTAAAACCTCTAAACACTCCACCAAACACTCCACCAAACATTCCACCAAACCTTTCAAGCATTCCACCAAACGCTCCACCAAACATTCCACCAAACCTTACAAACACTCCACCAAACATTCCATCAAACATTCCAAACCCTCCAAACACGCCACCAAACCTTCCAAACACTCCACAAAACATTCCAAACCCTCCAAATTCGCCACCAAACACTCCACCAAACATTCCACCAAACCATCCAAACACTCCACCAAACATTCCAACAAACATTGCAAAACCTCTAAACATTCCATCAAACACTCCACCAAACATTCCACCAAACCTTCCAAACACTCCCCGAAACACTCCACCAAACATTCCACCAAACCATCCAAACATTCCACCAAACATTCCAAAACCTCTAAACATTCCATCAAACATTCCACCAAACATTCCACCAAACCTTACAAATCCTCCAAACACTCCACCAAACACTCCACCAAACATTTTACCAAACCTTGCAAACACTCCCCCAAACATTCCATCAAACATTCTAAAACCTCTAAACACTCCACCAAACACTCCACCAAACCTTTCAAGCATTCCACCAAACGCTCCACCAAACCTTACAAACACTCCACCAAACATTCCATCAAACATTCCAAACCCTCCAAACACGCCACCAAATCTTCCAAACACTCCACAAAACATTCCAAACCCTCCAAATTCTCCACCAAACACTCCACCAAACATTCCACCAAACCATCCAAACACTCCACCAAACATTCCAAAACCTCTAAACATTCCATCAAACATTCCACCAAACATTCCACAAAACCTTTCAAGCCTTCCACCAAACGCTCCACCAAACATTCCACCAAACCTTACAAATCCTCCAAACACTCCACCAAACATTCCACCAAACCTTCCAAACACTCCACCAAACAATCCATCAAACACTCCACCAAACATTTTACCAAACCTTGCAAACACTCCCCCAAACATTCCATCAAACATTCTAAAACCTCTAAACACTCCCCCAAACACTCCAACAAACCTTTCAAGCATTCCACCAAACGCTCCACCAAACATTTCACCAAACCTTACAAACACTCCAAACATGCCACCAAAACTTCCAAAACCTCTAAACATTCCATCAAACATTCCAAACCCTCTAAACACTCCACCAAACATTCCACCAAACACTCCACCAAACATTTTACCAAACCTTGCAAACACGCCACCAAACATTCCACCAATCGCTCCACGAAATCCTCCATCAAACATTCCAAACACTCCACCAAACATTCCACCAAACATTCCAAACCCTCTAAACATTCCATCAAACATTCCAAACCCTCTAAACACTCCACCAAACATTCCACCAAACCTTCCAAACACCCCACCAAACATTTTACCAAACCTTGCAAACATGCCACCAAACATTTCACTAAACACCCCACCAAACATTCCACTAAACATTACACCAAACCTTCCAAAAACTCCACCAAAGACTCCAACAAATATTCCACCAAACCTTCCAAACACTCCCCCAAACAATCCATCAAACATTCCAAACACTCCACCAAACATTTCATCAAACCTTCCAAACACTCCACCAAACACTCCACCAAACATTCCATCAAACATTTCAAACCCTCCAAACACGCCACCAAACCTTCCAAACACTTCACCAAACATTCCACCAAACATTCCAAACCCTCTAAACATTCCATCAAACATTCTAAACCCTCTAAACACTCCACCAAACATACCACCAAACCTTCCAAACACCCCACCAAACATTTTACCAAACCTTGCAAACACGCCACAAAACATTCCACCAATCGCTCCACGAAACATTCCACCAAACCTTCCAAACACTCCACCAAACATTCCATCAAACATTCTAAACCCTCCAAACACTACACCAAACATTCCAAACACTCCCCAAACACGCAACCAAACATTCCACCAAACATTCCACCAAACCTTCCAAACACTCCACCAAACATTTCATCAAACCTTCCAAACCCTCTAAACACGCCACCAAACCTTCCAAACACTTCACCAAACATTCCACCAAACATTCCAAACCCTCTAAACATTCCATCAAACATTCTAAACCCTCTAAACACTCCACCAAACATACCACCAAACCTTCCAAACACCCCACCAAACATTTTACCAAACCTTGCAAACACGCCACAAAACATTCCACCAATCGCTCCACGAAACATTCCACCAAACCTTCCAAACACTCCACCAAACATTCCATCAAACATTCTAAACCCTCCAAACACTGCACCAAACATTCCAAACACTCCCCAAACACGTAACCAAACATTCCACCAAACATTACACCAAACCTTCCAAACACTCCACCAAACATTTCATCAAACCTTACAAACCCTCTAAACACTCCACCAAACATTCCACCAAACCTTCCAAACACCCCACCAAACATTTCACCAAACCTTCCAAACACTCCATCAAACCTTCCAAACACTCCCCCAAACACTCCACCAAACATTCCACCAAACCTTGCAAACACTCCACCAAACATTCCATCAAACATTCCAAACCCTCTAAACACTCCACCAAAAACTCCACCAAACATTCCACAAAACCTTTCAAGCTTTCCACCAAACGCTCCACCAAACATTCCACCAAACCTTACAAACACTCCCCCAAACATTTCAAACCCTCCAAACATTCCACCAAACATTCCAAACCCTCTAAACATTCCATCAAACATTCTAAACCCTCTAAACACTCCACCAAACATTCCACCAAACCTTCCAAACACCCCACCAAACATTTTACCAAACCTTGCAAACACGCCACAAAACATTCCACCAATCGCTCCACCAAACCTTGCAAACACTCCCCCAAACATTCCATCAAACATTTCAAACCCTCCAAACATTCCACCAAACATTCCAAACCCTCTAAACATTCCATCAAACATTCTAAACCCTCTAAACACTCCACCAAACATTCCACCAAACCTTCCAAACACCCCACCAAACATTTTACCAAACCTTGCAAACACGCCACCAAACATTCCACCAATCGCTCCACCAAACCTTGCAAACACTCCACCAAACATTCCAAACACTCCAGCAAACCTTCCAAACACTCCACCAAACATTCCACCAAACCTTCCAAACACTCCACCAAACATTTCATCAAACCTTCCAAACACTCCACCAAACACTCCACCAAACATTCCATCAAACATTTCAAACCCTCCAAACACGCCACCAAACCTTCCAAACACTTCACCAAACATTCCACCAAAAATTCCAAACCCTCTAAACATTCCATCAAACATTCTAAACACTCTAAACACTCCACCAAACATTCCACCAAACCTTCCAAACACCCCACCAAACATTTTACCAAACCTTGCAAACACTCCACCAAACATTCCACCAATCGCTCCACCAAACATTCCACCAAACATTCCAAACCCTCTAAACATTCCATCAAACATTCTAAACCTTCCAAACACTCCACCAAACATTCCATCAAACATTCTAAACCCTCCAAACACTACACCAAACCCTCTAAACACTCCACCAAACATTCCACCAAACCTTCCAAACACCCCACCAAACATTTTACCAAACCTTGCAAACATGCCACCAAACATTTCACTAAACACCCCACCAAACATTCCACTAAACATTACACCAAACCTTCCAAAAACTCCACCAAAGACTCCAACAAATATTCCACCAAACCTTCCAAACACTCCCCCAAACAATCCATCAAACATTCCAAACACTCCACCAAACATTTCATCAAACCTTCCAAACACTCCACCAAACACTCCACCAAACATTCCATCAAACATTTCAAACCCTCCAAACACGCCACCAAACCTTCCAAACACTTCACCAAACATTCCACCAAAAATTCCAAACCCTCTAAACATTCCATCAAACATTCTAAACACTCTAAACACTCCACCAAACATTCCACCAAACCTTCCAAACACCCCACCAAACATTTTACCAAACCTTGCAAACACTCCACCAAACATTCCACCAATCGCTCCACCAAACATTCCACCAAACATTCCAAACCCTCTAAACATTCCATCAAACATTCTAAACCTTCCAAACACTCCACCAAACATTCCATCAAACATTCTAAACCCTCCAAACACTACACCAAACCCTCTAAACACTCCACCAAACATTCCACCAAACCTTCCAAACACCCCACCAAACATTTTACCAAACCTTGCAAACATGCCACCAAACATTTCACTAAACACCCCACCAAACATTCCACTAAACATTACACCAAACCTTCCAAAAACTCCACCAAAGACTCCAACAAATATTCCACCAAACCTTCCAAACACTCCCCCAAACAATCCATCAAACATTCCAAACACTCCACCAAACATTTCATCAAACCTTCCAAACACTCCACCAAACACTCCACCAAACATTCCATCAAACATTTCAAACCCTCCAAACACGCCACCAAACCTTCCAAACACTTCACCAAACATTCCACCAAACATTCCAAACCCTCTAAACATTCCATCAAACATTCTAAACCCTCTAAACACTCCACCAAACATACCACCAAACCTTCCAAACACCCCACCAAACATTTTACCAAACCTTGCAAACACGCCACAAAACATTCCACCAATCGCTCCACCAAACCTTGCAAACACTCCCCCAAACATTCCATCAAACATTTCAAACCCTCCAAACATTCCACCAAACATTCCAAACCCTCTAAACATTTCATCAAACCTTACAAACCCTCTAAACACTCCACCAAACATTCCACCAAACCTTCCAAACACCCCACCAAACATTTCACCAAACCTTCCAAACACTCCATCAAACCTTCCAAACACTCCCCCAAACACTCCACCAAACATTCCACCAAACCTTGCAAACACTCCCCGAAACATTCCATCAAACATTTCAAACCCTCCAAACATTCCACCAAACATTCCAAACCCTCTAAACATTCCATCAAACATTCTAAACCCTCTAAACACTCCACCAAACATTCCACCAAACCTTCCAAACACCCCACCAAACATTTTACCAAACCTTGCAAACACGCCACCAAACATTCCACCAATCGCTCCACCAAACCTTGCAAACACTCCACCAAACATTCCAAACACTCCAGCAAACCTTCCAAACACTCCACCAAACATTCCACCAAACCTTCCAAACACTCCACCAAACATTTCATCAAACCTTCCAAACACTCCACCAAACACTCCACCAAACATTCCATCAAACATTTCAAACCCTCCAAACACGCCACCAAACCTTCCAAACACTTCACCAAACATTCCACCAAAAATTCCAAACCCTCTAAACATTCCATCAAACATTCTAAACACTCTAAACACTCCACCAAACATTCCACCAAACCTTCCAAACACCCCACCAAACATTTTACCAAACCTTGCAAACACTCCACCAAACATTCCACCAATCGCTCCACCAAACATTCCACCAAACATTCCAAACCCTCTAAACATTCCATCAAACATTCTAAACCTTCCAAACACTCCACCAAACATTCCATCAAACATTCTAAACCCTCCAAACACTACACCAAACCTTCCAAACACTCCCCAAACACGCAACCAAACATTCCACCAAACATTCCACCAAACCTTCCAAACACTTCACCAAACATTCCACCAAACATTCCAAACCCTCTAAACATTCTAAACCCTCTAAACACTCCACCAAACATACCACCAAACCTTCCAAACACCCCACCAAACATTTTACCAAACCTTGCAAACACGCCACAAAACATTCCACCAATCGCTCCACGAAACATTCCACCAAACCTTCCAAACACTCCACCAAACATTCCATCAAACATTCTAAACCCTCCAAACACTACACCAAACATTCCAAACACTCCCCAAACACGCAACCAAACATTCCACCAAACATTCCACCAAACCTTCCAAACACTCCACCAAACATTTCATCAAACCTTCCAAACCCTCTAAACACTCCACCAAACATTCCACCAAACCTTCCAAACACCCCACCAAACATTTCACCAAACCTTCCAAACACTCCATCAAACCTTCCAAACACTCCCCCAAACACTCCACCAAACATTCCACCAAACCTTGCAAACACTCCACCAAACATTCCATCAAACATTCCAAACCCTCTAAACACTCCACCAAAAACTCCACCAAACATTCCACAAAACCTTTCAAGCTTTCCACCAAACGCTCCACCAAACATTCCACCAAACCTTACAAACACTCCCCCAAACATTCCATCAAACATTTCAAACCCTCCAAACATTCCACCAAACATTCCAAACCCTCTAAACATTCCATCAAACATTCTAAACCCTCTAAACACTCCACCAAACATTCCACCAAACCTTCCAAACACCCCACCAAACATTTTACCAAACCTTGCAAACACGCCACCAAACATTCCACCAATCGCTCCACCAAACATTCCACCAAACCTTCCAAACACTCCACCAAACATTCCATCAAACATTCTAAACCCTCCAAAAACTACACCAAACCTTCCAAACACTCCCCAAACACGCAACCAAACATTCCACCAAACCTTCCAAACATCCCACCAAACATTCCACCAAACCTTGCAAACACTCCACCAAACATTCCATCAAACATTCCAAACACTCCACCAAACCTTCCAAACACTCCACCAAACATTCCACCAAACATTCCACCAAACCTTGCAAACACTCCACCAAACATTCCATCAAACATTCCAAAACCTCTAAACACTCCATCAAACACTCCACCAAACATTCCACCAAACCTTTCAAGCATTCCACCAAATGCTCCACCAAACGCTCCACCAAACATTCCACCAAACATTCCAAACACCCCACCAAACATTCCACTAAACATTCCACCAAACCTTCCAAAACTCCACCAAAGACTCCAACAAATATTCCACCAAACCTTCCAAACACTCCACCAAACAATCAATCAAAGCCTCCAAACACTCCCCCAAACACTCCACCAAACCTTCCAAACACTCCACCAAACATTTCATCAAACCTTCCAAACACTCCCCAAACATTCCACCAAACCTTGCAAACACTCCACCAAACATTCCATCAAACATTCCAAACCCTCTAAACACTCCACCAAACATTCCACAAAACCTTTCAAGCCTTCCACCAAACGCTCCACCAAACATTCCACCAAACCTTACAAACACTCCACCAAACATCCCATCAAACATTCCAAACCCTCCAAAACGCCACCAAACCTTCCAAACACTCCACCAAACATTCTGCCAAACATTCCAAACCCTCTAAACATTCCATCAAACATTCCAAACCCTCCAAAACGCCACCAAACCTTCCAAACACTCCACCAAACATTCCACCAAACCTTCCAAACACTCCACCAAACCTTCCAAACACTCCCCAAACACGCAACCAAACATTCCACCAAACATTTGACCAAACCTTGCAAACACTCCACCAAACGCTCCACCAAACATTCCACCAAACCTTCCAAACACTCCATCAAACCTTCCACCAAACCTTACAAATCCTCCAAACACTCCACCAAACATTACACCAAACCTTCCAAACACTCCACCAAACATTTCATCAAACCTTCCAAACACTCCACCAAACATTCCACCAAACCTTGCAAACACTCCACCAAACATTCCATCAAACATTCCAAAACCTCTAAACACTCCACCAAACACTCCACCAAACATTCCACCAAACCTTTCAAGCATTCCACCAAACGCTCCACCAAACATTCCACCAAACCTTACAAACACTCCAAACATGCCACCAAACTTGCCAAACACTCCACCACACATTCCAAACCCTCCAAACTCCCCCCCAAACACTCCACCAAACCTTCCAAACACTTCACCAAACATTCCACCAAACATTCCAAACCCTCTAAACATTCTAAACCCTCTAAACACTCCACCAAACATACCACCAAACCTTCCAAACACCCCACCAAACATTTTACCAAACCTTGCAAACACGCCACAAAACATTCCACCAATCGCTCCACGAAACATTCCACCAAACCTTCCAAACACTCCACCAAACATTCCATCAAACATTCTAAACCCTCCAAACACTACACCAAACATTCCAAACACTCCCCAAACACGCAACCAAACATTCCACCAAACATTCCACCAAACCTTCCAAACACTCCACCAAACATTTCATCAAACCTTCCAAACCCTCTAAACACTCCACCAAACATTCCACCAAACCTTCCAAACACCCCACCAAACATTTCACCAAACCTTCCAAACACTCCATCAAACCTTCCAAACACTCCCCCAAACACTCCACCAAACATTCCACCAAACCTTGCAAACACTCCACCAAACATTCCATCAAACATTCCAAACCCTCTAAACACTCCACCAAAAACTCCACCAAACATTCCACAAAACCTTTCAAGCTTTCCACCAAACGCTCCACCAAACATTCCACCAAACCTTACAAACACTCCCCCAAACATTCCATCAAACATTTCAAACCCTCCAAACATTCCACCAAACATTCCAAACCCTCTAAACATTCCATCAAACATTCTAAACCCTCTAAACACTCCACCAAACATTCCACCAAACCTTCCAAACACCCCACCAAACATTTCACCAAACCTTGCAAACACGCCACCAAACATTCCACCAATCGCTCCACCAAACATTCCACCAAACCTTCCAAACACTCCACCAAACATTCCATCAAACATTCTAAACCCTCCAAAAACTACACCAAACCTTCCAAACACTCCCCAAACACGCAACCAAACATTCCACCAAACCTTCCAAACATCCCACCAAACATTCCACCAAACCTTGCAAACACTCCACCAAACATTCCATCAAACATTCCAAACACTCCACCAAACCTTCCAAACACTCCACCAAACATTCCACCAAACATTCCACCAAACCTTGCAAACACTCCACCAAACATTCCATCAAACATTCCAAAACCTCTAAACACTCCATCAAACACTCCACCAAACATTCCACCAAACCTTTCAAGCATTCCACCAAATGCTCCACCAAATGCTCCACCAAACATTCCACCAAACATTCCAAACACCCCACCAAACATTCCACTAAACATTCCACCAAACCTTCCAAAACTCCACCAAAGACTCCAACAAATATTCCACCAAACCTTCCAAACACTCCACCAAACAATCAATCAAAGCCTCCAAACACTCCCCCAAACACTCCACCAAACCTTCCAAACACTCCACCAAACATTTCATCAAACCTTCCAAACACTCCCCAAACATTCCACCAAACCTTGCAAACACTCCACCAAACATTCCATCAAACATTCCAAACCCTCTAAACACTCCACCAAACATTCCACAAAACCTTTCAAGCCTTCCACCAAACGCTCCACCAAACATTCCACCAAACCTTACAAACACTCCACCAAACATCCCATCAAACATTCCAAACCCTCCAAAACGCCACCAAACCTTCCAAACACTCCACCAAACATTCTGCCAAACATTCCAAACCCTCTAAACATTCCATCAAACATTCCAAACCCTCCAAAACGCCACCAAACCTTCCAAACACTCCACCAAACATTCCACCAAACCTTCCAAACACTCCACCAAACCTTCCAGACACTCCACCAAACACGCAACCAAACATTCCACCAAACATTTGACCAAACCTTGCAAACACTCCACCAAACGCTCCACCAAACATTCCACCAAACCTTCCAAACACTCCACCAAACATTCCAAACATTCCCCCAAACCTTCCAAACACTCCATCAAACCTTCCACCAAACCTTACAAATCCTCCAAACACTCCACCAAACATTACACCAAACCTTCCAAACACTCCACCAAACATTTCATCAAACCTTCCAAACACTCCACCAAACATTCCACCAAACCTTGCAAACACTCCACCAAACATTCCACCAAACATTCCAAAACCTCTAAACACTCCACCAAACACTCCACCAAACATTCCACCAAACCTTTCAAGCATTCCACCAAACGCTCCACCAAACATTCCACCAAACCTTACAAACACTCCAAACATGCCACCAAACTTGCCAAACACTCCACCACACATTCCAAACCCTCCAAACTCCCCCCCAAACACTCCACCAAACCTTCCAAACACTCCACCAAACATTTCATCAAACCTTCCAAACACTCCCCAAACATTCCACCAAACCTTGCAAACACTCCACCAAACATTCCATCAAACATTCCAAACCCTCTAAACACTCCACCAAACACTCCACCAAACATTCCACAAAACCTTTCAAGCCTTCCACCAAACGCTCCACCAAACATTCCACCAAACCTTACAAACACTCCACCAAACATCCCATCAAACATTCCAAACCCTCCAAAACGCCACCAAACCTTCCAAACACTCCACCAAACATTCTACCAAACATTCCAAACCCTCCAGAACGCCACCAAACCTTCCAAACACTCCACCAAACATTTTACCAAACCTTGCAAACACTCCACCAAACATTCCACCAAACCTTCCAAACACTCCACCAAACATTCCAAACCCTCCAAACACTCTCCAAACACTCCAAACATTTTACCAAACCTTGCAAACATTCAAAACCCTCCAAACACTCCACCAAACATTCCACCAAACCTTTCAAGCCTTCCACCAAACGCTCCACCAAACATTCCACCAAACCTTACAAACACTCCACCAAAAATTCCATCAAACATTCCAAACCCTCTAAACACTCCACCAAACCTTCCAAACACTCCACCAAACGTTCCAAACACTCTCTAAACACGCAACCAAACATTCCACCAAACATTTGACCAAACCTTGCAAACACTCCACCAAACGCTCCACCAAACATTCCACCAAACCTTCCAAACACTCCACCAAACATTCCATCAAACATTCCAAACATTCCCCCAAACCTTCCAAACACTCCAAACATTCCACCAAACCTTACAAATCCTCCAAACACTCCACCAAACATTACACCAAACCTTCCAAACACTCCACCAAACATTTCATCAAACCTTCCAAACACTCCACCAAACATTCCACCAAACCTTGCAAACACTCCACCAAACATTCCATCAAACATTCCAAACACTCCACCAAACATTCCATCAAACATTCCAAAACCTCTAAACACTCCACCAAACACTCCACCAAACATTCCACCAAACCTTTCAAGCATTCCACCAAACGCTCCACCAAACATTCCACCAAACCTTACAAACACTCCAAACATGCCACCAAACCTGCCAAACACTCCACCACACATTCCAAACCCTCCAAACTCTCCACCAAACACTCCACCAAACCTTCCAAACACTCCACCAAACATTCCACCAAACATTCCAAACCCTCTAAACATTCCAAACCCTCTAAACACTCCACCAAACATTCCACAAAACCTTCCAAACACCCCACCAAACATTTCACCAAACATTCCAAACACTCCACCAAACATTTCATCAAACCTTCCAAACACTCCACCAAACATTCCATCAAACCTTGCAAACACTACACCAAACATTCCATCAAACATTCCAAACCCTCTAAACACTCCACCAAACACTCCACCAAACATTCCACAAAACCTTTCAAGCCTTCCACCAAACATTCCACCAAACCTTACAAACACTCCACCAAACATTCCATCAAACATTCCAAACCCTCCAAACACACCACCAAACCTTCCAAACACTCCACCAAACATTCCACCAAACCCTCCAAACACTCCACCAAACCTTCCAAACACTTCCCAAACACGCAACCAAACATTTTACCAAACCTTGCAAACACTCCACCAAACACTCCACCAAACATTCCACCAAACCTTCCAAACACTCCACCAAACATTCCACAAAACATTCCAAACCCTCTAAACATTCCATCAAACATTCCAAACCCTCTAAACACTCCACCAAACCTTCCAAACAACCCACCAAACACGCAACAAAACATTTTACCAAACCTTGCAAACACTCCACCAAACGCTCCACCAAACCTTCCAAACACTCCACCAAACATTCCATCAAACATTCCAAACACTCCACCAAACCTTCCAAACACTCTCCAAACACTCCATCAAACATTCCAAACATTTTACCAAACCTTCCAAACACTCTCCAAACACTCCACCAAACATTTTACCAAACCTTGCAAACACTCCACCAAACATTCCACCAAACCTTCCAAACACTCCAACAAACATTCCAAACCCTCCAAACACTCTCCAAACACTCCAAAAAACATTTTACCAAACCTTGCAAACATTCCAAACCCTCCAAACACTCCATCAAACCTTCCAAACACTCCACCAAACCTTTCAAACACGCAACCAAACATTTTACCAAACCTTGAAAACACTCCACCAAACATTCCACCAAACCTTGAAAACACTCCACCAAACATTCCACCAAACGCTCCACCAAACATTCCACCAAACCTTCCAAACACTCCACCAAACACTCCACCAAACCTTCCAAACACTCCACCAAACCTTCCAAACACTCCACCAAACATTTTACCAAACCTTGCAAACACTCCACCAAACATTCCACCAAACCCTCCACCAAACCTTCCAAACACTCCACCAAACATTCCAAACCCTACAAACACTCTCCAAACACTCCAAACATTTTACCAAACCTTGCAAACATTCCAAACCCTCCAAACACTCCACCAAACATTCCACCAAACCTTTCAAGCCTTCCACCAAACGCTCCACCAAACATTCCACCAAACCTTACAAACACTCCACCAAAAATTCCATCAAACATTCCAAACCCTCCAAACACACCACCAAACCTTCCAAACACTCCACCAAACATTCCAAACCCTCCAAACTCTCCACCAAACACTCCACCAAACCTTCCAAACACTCCACCAAACACGCAACCAAACATTTTACCAAACCTTGAAAACACTCCACCAAACATTCCACCAAACCTTGAAAACACTCCACCAAACATTCCACCAAACGCTCCACCAAACATTCCACCAAACCTTCCAAACACTCCACCAAACATTCCATCAAATATTCCAAACACTCCACCAAACCTTCCAAACACTCCACCAAACATTTTACCAAACCTTGCAAACACTCCACCAAACATTCCACCAAACCCTCCACCAAACCTTCCAAACACTCCACCAAACATTCCAAACCCTACAAACACTCTCCAAACACTCCAAACATTTTACCAAACCTTGCAAACATTCCAAACCCTCCAAACACTCCACCAAACATTCCACCAAACCTTTCAAGCCTTCCACCAAACGCTCCACCAAACATTCCACCAAACCTTACAAACACTCCACCAAAAATTCCATCAAACATTCCAAACCCTCCAAACACACCACCAAACCTTCCAAACACTCCACCAAACATTCCAAACCCTCCAAACTCTCCACCAAACACTCCACCAAACATTCCACCAAACCTTCCAAACACTCCACCAAACATTCCACAAAACAACCACCAAACACTCCACAAACCCTCCAAACACTCCACCAAACATGTCCTACTAATATAAATTATGACAAGTAGTCTAATAAAACTGCAGGTCTCAATAAACACTACTATTAGAATCCTGCTGAGATGATCTGAAACCCAGCCAGAACAATAACACACCAATAAAAGAGCAATAAAGTTCATGCTTGAAGACGTCGAGCATCACTTCAGTCTTTTCTCCCGGTGCTGACCAACTCAATAAATGTGAAAGTGGTCCTTCAGTGGAGGAGACTACTGACTGCGGTTGCCAAGTACACTCCAAGCAGCGAGTCCTTTGAACCCGTCGTAGTTCTGTATAGAACACCATTAAAAGCCTTTAAACAGAACCATCTACAAAAGGTCTCCCACCAACATGAAGCACCATTCAACCAGGCAAAGAACCATTTAAGCACCCAAACAGTCCTACTGGGAAGGTTCCCTACCGTGGTCCTGGAGGACTCCCTGGTACTGGACCTCATGCTCTAAGAGGGCTTCTCCTGTCGAGTCTTGCTTCTTCTCTGTGTTTTTTTTTTGGTCCTGGAGGACCTGCAAACTACAAACCACCCTGTAGTGGCTTCCTGCTCTACACAACACCTTCAGTCCAAGAGGGGCTTGGTAATTATCTGATTAGCTGGGTCAGGTGTGTTGGGAGACTACTCCTCTACACCACCTCCTCAAAATAGTTTGGTGTAGCAGCTATACACAACTGTTTGAAAAAGGTTCTTTAATTAAGCATGTAATGTAGGTTCCTCAGGGGTTTCTTGGTTCCTCTAAGTCATTCTTCATCATACTCTTTGAGAACTTCTTCTAGGCCTTGTTTCTTCTCTGTTCAAAACACTCCACCAAAGCCTCCACCAAACCCTCAAACACTCCACCAAACCTTCCACCAAACACTCCACACCCTCCAAACACTACACCAAACATTTACATTTATGGCATTTAGCTGATGCTCTTATCCAGAGCGACTTACAAGGTTACTCGTACTACAGATGTGGGCCAATGTAGTGTTAGGAGTCTTGCCCAAGGACTCTTATTGGTGTAGTACAGCATAGTCACCCAGACCAGAAATTGAACCCCAGTCTCCCACATGGTGTGGTACCGGCTGGTAGTGGTGTTACCTGTTGCGCCACATCAACCATCAACATCACATCAACCAAACATTCCACCAAACCCTCCAAACACTCTTACAAACATTCCAAACACTCCAACAAACATTTAAGTCTTGCGGTTTTTCTACATCGTGTTCCTCTTAGTGGTTCTTCTTCATGCTTTTAGAAAGCCTCTTATTTTGAGTCTTGGTTCTTCTCTGTTCTTCCTCAGGCTCCTCAGGGGTTTCTTCCTTTGAGTCTTGGTTCCTCTAAGTCATTATTCATCATACTCTTGGAGAACTTCTTCTGAGCTATGGTTCTTCTCTGTTCTACTTCCTAATGCTCTTCAGGGGTCTTGGTTGCCCGTTTGCTTGGACTCTTTAGGTGGTTCTTCTTCATGCTTTTAGAAAGCTCCTCCTTTTGAGTCTTGGTTTCCTTGTTCTTCCTCAGGCTCCTCAGTCACAGGATCTGGAGCAACCAATCAG